>NW_016163920.1:6943-34104 GCF_001687245.7 Rhagoletis zephyria | reverse complement strand
TAAGGGGTGATGAGGGGGGGTAGAATAGGACCCCCTGATTTCAAAACTATCCCCCTTTTTTCTAGCAACCCTATAGTTCTTATATAATTTATTGTTAAAGTTTTCATATAAACGATGAATAAGATAGCAAAATAACATACAACTTAGTGCTACCAGACTGGAATTTTGAATAATAAAAGCGGATTTTTAATTCGGAATTTTTACTTAGTACAATTATTATTTCTGTGTTGCCGAAGAAGGGGGGGCTGAACACATTTTGCAGAGAACACCTTTCTGCGTAGGCGGCCTTCGGCCGCACTTAGGGATTATAACCCTCAGGCAGTAGAATTCTCCTTTCTGTTTTGCGAAGAAAAGGAGCTGAACACCTTTTGCAGAGAACACCTTTCTGCGTAGGCGGCCTTCGGCCGCACTTAGGGATTATAACCCTCAGGCAATAGAATTCTCCTTTCTGTTTTGCGAAGAAAAGGAGCTGAACATTTTCTTTTGTATTGATTTCCCCTGTATTCCTTTTTAATCATTGCCTTCTTTGTATGTATTGTTTTGTACAATATGGCAACACATGTTATGTGTCAGTTTGCAACCATGTGTTATTGTAAATATGCGTGAAATTCAATGTAATTTACAAGTCGATAAAAGTTTAATCAAAGTGATTTATATACAAGATAAAATAAAAGAAAAGTGTGTAAAGTATTAAGTACAGTGTTATGTGCATTTATATATATAAATTCTAGAATTTGCCGTCCGTCTACTAAAATTTTCCCAATGATATGGTAATAGTAATATGATAGTACTTTAGCGCAGAACTTCTTTCTGCGTAGGCGACCTTCGGCCACACTTAGGGATTATAACCCTCACTAAGTAGTGTGTTGCCAAAGAATGGGGGTAAAAACCTTTCGGTCTTCGTATACATATTTTCCATGGAAAGCTTCATATTTTTAATGCTTGCTGGGTTATATCTTACTTTCTTTTGTTACTCATCCTTCTTGTATATTTTGGAGTTTGACAGCTGACCCCGCCATTTAATTTGCATTTGCAGCCAGAGGTAGGCGCGTAATTTTGAAGGTGTTTTTATTTAATAAATTGTGATTAATTGGATAAAATTAATGTAATAAAGAAAGTTATAGCTAATAGAATGAAGTACGAAGTGAAGGGGAACATAAAAATGTATTGGTGAAGTGGCTGCCTTAAGGAGAATAGGAGTGATAAATATAAGCTAATTTCCGAATTTCACAAAAAAGGGCATTTTTCAAACCGAATTTATAAATAAAAAATTAGTGTCCGAAACTTACAGAGGTAGGCGTTAAAATAATGTGTAGACCCTTGAATACAAGTGTGGGGAAATCTTTTTTGGATCGGATCACCCCTTTGGACGCAATAGCCCGAAATAGTTAGGCCACTTACTAATCAGTACCCAATTAGAGTTTTGAGTACACAGTTTTATAGCCTATTAAATTTTGGTATAATTGAGTGAACGTGTTTAACGTTCTCTGGCTACACTGACTATTTATAAAAATTAGTTAATATAAATAAAATAAAATCGGAAAAAAATGATGTGAATAAACGAATGACAACAACAACAAAAGAAAATTAAAGCAAAAAGCTGGAATAAAACGAAATAATAAGGGTATTCATCAAACCTAAATAATCTTCACTACCACCCCCTCAACTTTTGTACAAAATGCCACTTATCACTTATATTTTGTGTGATATACTATATTTTCAATGTTCACGAGCATATTTTATACTTTTAATATACATATATATATTCATCAATTAATTAAGTAAAACGCGTTTATAAATTCGTTGACTCGTTTTAGCACTTTTCACAAAAAACAGAAAAAACAATGGCCGACAGTAAGACTGCTTTTACACAGTTCAAGTATTGAATTCAATTCTGCTCGCATGTGGAAGAGAGGGGGTGAGAAGAAAAGGGACGAGTACACAAGCGTCTGTACCGTCAAGTCGTTTCAACTTTCTTGCTTTGCTTTTGGCATTTTCGTTGCTTCCCATTTAAAGAACCAAAAACTTGAATTCAACAGAATTGAAACGTGTAAAAGCAAATAGAAAACACAAAAGAGAATGAGCAAGACTTGCTTTCAAGTACTTGAATCATGTAAATCGGGTGTAAGAGCAAATGTGTACTGCCATACTTATCGAAGCTATAAAATACATCTATGTATATACCGTATTATTTTCGCTTTTTATTGATTCTTTAGTTTTTTAATATAGCTCCATATATTTCGAAAATTTGTAATAAAAATTTTTGACTGCTGGGCTTTTTATTATAACATCGATACTTCGACAAATCGCGCTATAAATAATTACAATTTTTAATAAAAAATCGCGCGACATTATGTGCATTTTTTATTGTTTTCGTTCTGTGTTTTTTTTTGGCATTTGATTTGGTATGTATGACAGCACCGACATTTCAGTTCAATTGGTGGAGAAAGGAAAAAGTGGGTTGAAATCGGTATTTTTTGAAACTTTAAATGCGAATCCGCGAATATACAACAAAAGTATGAAAGTCGTTAGAACTTGGAAAGATAGCGGCGCCTGAAATAAAAAGTGTTACATCATGTTACAGTTTTGCCCGTCACTGTATGTGCAATGAAAAAAAATAAAAAAAATAAAATAATTAGAAGATTCAACAGAACCGCTCTTGTGGCCAATTTTTTAAGTGCAACATTTATCATATAAAGTAAAAAAATTAAATGAATTGGTCGAATTGAAATGATGTGTTGTATGTAGTAATTATTGTTAACGTCAGAATTTAAAAGGACTCTCACTTACTATATATTTAATGTAGAAGTAAACGCTAAAATAAATAAAAATAATAAAAGGGATAAAATAAAAAAAAAACTTGCTAGTCGGATTATGCAATCAAAAGTATGCAACGATTTTCAACCACTCTGTAGCTTACTTGATGTGTGTTGCAAAAGCTCAGACATTTTGTTGCCGGCCTTCAAAGAAACAACTGTCAGAGCTTTTTACCGCTTTTCTTTTATCAAGTTTGGAGTTGATAGCAAACATCAGCAGGATAATAAAGTTTAGTTACATTTGAAACTCGCTAGCAATTGGTCGACAATTCGTTGAGATCTCATAAAATACAGAAAAGTGTCTAAAGTGCAAATAGTAAATAAAAAATAGATTATACTATTGTAATAAAAAGGTACATACCTACATACTCAATTACATACTAAATATGTTTATTGAAAATATTAAAAGTTTGTGGTGTATGAACAAGAAATAAGTATTTAGCAAATCAATCAGTGTAATACATAATAAATAGCCAAAATAAAGCGACATTATTAATTTGATAAAAAATATAAAAAGTAAAAACTTGATAGATTCGAAAATTTAACTGTAATTTGTTAATGTTTTCTTCAAAGCGTATAGCAAACCAAAAAGAAATTTCGATTTAACACCTATTTTTTTTAAGTATGAATGCATATTTTATTTATTATTATTTTTTTGACCAGTTCGTGCATACATAGATGCATATACATATAACCGGCAAATGGAGTGTTGTAGCGCTGCTGTCATTATTCCAATTTCACCCCATAGGCATACATACATATGTACATACATACACTGTTGTTACAATTGTTGTAATTGCAATTTCAACCGCAACCACTGCTAACCTCCCTAACACAAATGTCGACGACATATTTTTGTATGTACATATGCACATAAGGGTGGTCCAAAAGCGCATGTATGTGAAAAAGTAAAGTCCGAATTTTAATGCTCTCACGCCTAGGATTGTTCTATAACGATAAATATACGCCTGTTTTTTTTTCAAAATCAAAAAGTAGTTAGAGATCGCTCAAAGTTTCCCGTGTATTTTATATGGACAAAAAACCGTTTGATTTCTGCGTTATTTTGTAATTGTAATTGCTTGACTTAGGTAGGTATTGTGCAGACGAATTTTGTGTTTGGAAAACAATTTGCGAGTTTGCGACGCACATATTTGCTCTGATCCAATACGTTATGTGTAAAATCCTGTAAAAATGTCAAAAAGCAAAATTACTCTCTAAATTGGGTGTAAAAAGTGAGCAACAACCGAAAAGTACGCCAACAAAAAAGCACTTTTCCCATGATAAAAACATAACAAGGTAAAACCATTGAGCGGCCGTTTGACGTTTGCCAGCAATATAATTTAAAAATTTAAAACTCAAACTCACACACACATTCCCATTTTCAATCTCAAACAACAACTACTGTGAACAATTTAATTTTTTTATTCTCAATTTTATATGATTTCAGAATGCTAGCAAACGTCAGAAAAAAAAATCATGGCCGACGAATTGAGAGAATGAACTTACCTTGTAATGTTTTTATCATCACTTTCCCTGTAAAAACGTCACTTTTCATGATTTTACCAGGAGAAAAAGTTCGGGTAAAATTTTGCAACTTCATTCTCTACACAGCTCTCCAAAAATCGCTCTCATTTACAGGATTTTGGAGTACGGGAATATTTTCCTGTAACTGCCAGCAAGTTCGTATAAAAACCTGTAAGTCCATGGAGTACTGGATCAGAGCTATTCTCACTTCAACTTTCGGTAAATGCTGCTCGACGAATAAAAGTTAACTTTTCACCTTTATTTTGTGTTTAACAAATTAATATTTTTTAAATAAATATGTCAAAATGTGCACACAAGTACAATAGTTTGCGTAACCGTGCTTAAATAATTCTCCCTCCAAATTATCGTTTGCTACAAATGTAGACTTCCGACCGTTAATGCGTTAAAATTCCGAGTTTACTTTATTTTTGAACTACCCTAATGTGTATAGCGCGCGCTATTTGAAGGAATTCAATGATAACTCTGCCCCAAGAACTTTGCAAGGCAAATCAGTGCAGTGCGTGGGTATCTGTGTGTGTGTGTATGAGCGAGTGCGTATTTTATGCGTTGAAAGCATGGTGGGGTAAAATGTTTTGGCGGCGCCTCTTCTGCCTTATTTTGCTGCTGTACATTTCTATGAGCGAATGTAAGGGCTTTAAAGTTTGTCCTCAGCTTTGCTTTAATGACACTACCACTTTAGAGTCTATGAAATCTAATGACATCTGCATTGGTTTTTAAGTGAATTGAAAAAAGCGGATGAGAAGGGAAAAGGCGGAGAGTGATAGAGAAAGTACGTATGTAGGTGGGTGTATAGCGGTACGAGTAAGGGGTCGTTTTAGTACTGTGTACTTATATTTTTATTTATCTGCCAGCTTTGGGGACACCATGATGGGCTTGCTTTGAATTTGGAGTAACTGGAATTAGTACTTTGTACATACTGAAGTAATAAAGTTTGCATTTGTCAGGTTTAGGGTGGAGCAAGATTACTTGTTGACACACATTTTTGGGCACAACAGTGTTGAGATAAATTTTGTGATGCATTGGAATAGGGCTGTAAAAGTCTCACAAATGTATTAAATATAAATTGTATAAAGTAAATAAACGAGATGAGGAATATACATACAGTCTATGTAGTTGCTTCAAGATACTCGTTATATGTAGTTATTTATTTCTTGCCATAATGTAGCTTTTCTCGATTCAGTGCAGCCAGAAAAGAGGGCTTCCAGAACTTCCAGCGTTTCCTTTGGGTCATTCACGATTTGCTCTCCCGCACCAGTGATGGTAATGTAGGAGACTTAGCAATAAACTTCCCCAGATTTTAATCTTCGTAAGGTTAGGTAATTTTTCTCAATGCTTATATGTAGAGAAGTGCTGCCGAGAACAGTAACAACATAAGCACATGATGGGATAATGGCGTATACAGATAATAACCGTTGTATTTTGTTATCGGAATACCCTGTTCATTTAATGATCCAGATATTCGGATAACGTAAACAGTGTTCTTAATTATGAAATAGAAAATGTTTGGGTTTAAAATTTTTAACCGAACTGTTTAAATTCTAAACCCAACGGCGAGTTCATCTGAGGTGAGATGAGTGTAGGTGTAATAAGGTGAGTTGAGGTATAATAACATTAGTTTCGGTGATTTGAGTTGAGGGGAGTTGAAGTGCGGTGAGGTGAATTGAGTTGAGTTGACATGAAATTAGGTGAGTTGGGCTGAGCTGAGTTAAGGCGAGTTGACGTGAACTCAGAGGAGTTGCTAAGAGGTTACTTGCGGTGAAATGAGGGGTGCTAAGAAGATTTGGAGTGAGCTGTGGTGACTTGAGGTGAAATGCGTTGAACAACATAACATAGCATAACATAGCATAACATACCATAACATAACATACAATAATATAACATAACATAACATAATGTAACATAACCTAAACACACCAAAACATAACATCTTTATCTCTATCACTTTCTCTATTTCTATATTTGCCTCTATCGTTTTTTATCTTTATGTTTATATATCTTTTAATTTTTATCTTTTTATTTACCTTTCTCTTGATATTTATCTTCATTATTTTCTTCATTCGCATATTTACCTCCTCCTTTTCCACATATTAAATATTTAAATTTACCTTCCTCTTCGACTTTATATTTAGGTTTCATTACTTTAATTTTAAATTTTGGCCTTTACAACTTTCGGCTTGCGGCTTAAAAAACCACCATTTCCACTACTAAATGCCCACCAAAAATTGATGAAGAAGTTTTGAGAAACACTTAACAGATGTGCAAACGCATTTCTATTTAACCGACTTCAAAAAAAGTCGGTGGATATCAATTCGTCGGAATATTTTTTTTATGTTACTAGTTTGTTTTAGATCCGATCCTTCGATCATGAAGAAATTAATGGTACTCTTAAATTTTATATTTTATATGAGAGTTGCAGTCGGTTCTGCTTTTTGCTTAAACATTACTTGTTAATTCTGAAATCTGTTCTTCTGAAAAGCCTTAAAGCTGCAGACCATCTCATAAGTACCTACTTCGTCGCCTCTTATTTTCATTTCTTCTTAGCTAATTTTCTGTCTGCCATAGCTAAACGCACGCAAACGACCATTAAAAGTGAAAGAAAAATCATCACAACAAAAAAAAAAAAATAAAAATAAACAAATAAAACTTAAAACAAACTAATAAAAGATAAACAAGCAAATAGCAAGGAAAACCAGTGAGCGTACTTCGCGGAAAAGCACAAAATAAGGACAAAATTAAATAAGAAAAAAATAAGCGCCATTAGCCAACTCTACTCCGATAGCACTCATCTGCGGCTGTTACTGTTGTAAGTACCTTAACGATTTTAAATTTGCTCTTTTTTATTTACTCGCTTAATTATGCTAGCTATACTCTTCCTCTTTTCATTTTGTCTTAACTTACATACATTTCCCTTAAAGCCATTTCGCAGCTTATCGTAATTTAATCGTGCACCAGTTAGGATTTATAGTACCCTTTCTTAGAAAAACATGCTTGTTTGTTTGTGTGTTTAATACTTTGATGCGTAGCGTAGACAAAAATTACCTACATATGTATGTATGTATTTATTCATCGTGACATTTGCGTGGGTAGGTAGCTGGCTTGTGTACCTTCACAACCGGCAACCTTATATTTATTTTGCTTACATTGCGCGCTGAGTTTTTGTGTGGAACGGGAACAAGAAACAACAGAAAAACAGATAAGATTAATTTCACCACGCACCATATAATTACAAACATTATTGCCCTAACTTTTATGTGCATTGCATTGTAATTGAGTAAGTAAAATCAAAGTAGTATACGTTTACGATACGCCATGGCGTATGAGTAATATGTGACACCTGTTGCTGCTCGTCTGTTCCGCTACGATTGAGCGAAACGCGGCAATGCTGGCGATTTGAATCGCTTTGCTCAGCTCAAAATTTTACCAAAAATTTAAGATGATTCGTAGTAGGTGTTCTGACCCCTCTTCCTCGAAATGTAGAAATGTAGGATTTTAAGGCACTAAAATCTTGAAAAAAGGCGAAATGAGCTTTGAAAAAAGGCAAACAAAAATTAAAAAAAATATTTTTGTTATGTACTTCCTTTATGTACAATGTGCATGTCCAATTAAAGATATAAAAAAATGCATACAGTGGTCAAAAAATTATAGCCGTACCAAGTTTTAACGTATTATTTTTGTTGTTATTTATTTTTTGTTATTTTTTTCAATAAAAATATAGATCATTCTTTAAAAAAAACCCGTGTTAATCCAAGTTTCCAAATTTGTGCAATATTAAAAAAATGCAACAAATTTTCGTACAAATTTCGAGCTTTTTTAAAAATTCTAAAAAATCAATCTTAATTTTTAGCCATTTGAAACATGTATTTTATTCTACTAGAATTCAATGGGCTACAAAACTTCATACTGAGAATCTTATTCAAAATTCGAAATTTTAACGAAAATTTGTAGATTTCTTTTTTTAAATTACTTTTGTACAGATTTGTACATTTTTTTATTGGGCTATTGGTGAAAAAAATGGGGCATTTTTTTTGTAGTCAAAAGATTTGTACAATACAGCGATGTTCTATTGAAAAATTTCAACAAATTAATTTTCGTGATTGGGATGAAGAAAAATATTTGGGTGTTCACACAATTGGGATACGATTTGCACCAAATTTCGGAAAAAAACCCAATCGTGTGACACTGCCTTAAAACTTCTATTTATACGGATGTTGTTAAAGAATGAACTATGAAAAACTATCCAAAATTTAAATAAGAGCAAAAATAATATTTTAAAATTTCTGAAAATTTGGTGCGGCTATAATTTTTTCGACTACTGTACATAAGTTGACTATGATTACTCGGCCATGCTATCATAGTAGCGCAATGCCACTAAGCGCATTTTAAAATTTCCAGGCAATTATCGATTATATTTGATTGTTGTTTGTGTGGAATATTTTATTTTTTATCAGTATTTTGCTATTAATCAAAATATTGTGAAATAGAAGTGAAAAAAAAAATGCCGGAAGAGAATTTTTAAGATCTCAAACTGTGGAAGATTCTTGTAGCGAACATTAAACTGAATTTTACTAAGAAGGGAAGAGCAATCAATAGTCCCAGAAATGATAGAAATAACCAGCGATACCAAACTTAGACACACCATCTTTGAGGCAGTTTCTCCTCTTACTATAAAAAGCGAAGAAAAGGTGATGGTTTATTGATTTGCTTATCTACTTAAGGTCCTAGGATTTGTACTGTGAAAATATGGTCGATAGTTGATTTAGGACGTGATTACTAAGAAAACTCTCAAATTGCAGGTTCTCCCTTCTTATGGATTAGGGAAAATATCAGACTCTTACCCTCAGGCANTGCTTAACAGCTGGTACATGCGCCCTATGAGCTCATCGGCTTGCAAATTTTGTTTTTAAGTCGCATAGTTCCTCAGTTCGACTGGTCGAGTCACGTGAGGACACGAGCTTCGTCCCCAGGCTTTGGTCTGGGTATTTGATTGTCCAACTTGCCTCGATTGGTAGGCGTTGAAAAGTCATACCTCTATATATTAAGTGTGTTCTGAACGTCTTTTACCGGATTGCTATCTTCGACTTTGCAGAAGCTCGTCCCGGCCATGAAACCGTTTAAATGATGGCGTAATCTCTGATACAATTTACTAGCGTACTTGTTGTCTGACAACATTTCAAGCTCTTCGTACTCCCGTCTCTATGCTTCTCTTTTCTTAAACCTGAGAATACGTCTCTTTTGCCTCTTCTTCNAAGTCATACCTCTATATATTAAGTGTGTTCTGAACGTCTTTTACCGGATTCCTATCTTCGACTTTGCAGGAGCTCGTCCCGGCCATGAAACCATTTAAATCTGTCTCTGATACAATTTACTAGCGTACTTGTTGTCTGCCATCATTTCAAGCTCTTCGTACTCCCGTCTCTATGCCTCTCTGTTCTTACTTCTTCTTCTTGNGTTCTCCCTTCTTATGGATTAGGGAAAATATCAGACTCTTACCCTCAGGCATGTGCTTACCAGATCGAATTGTGCTTAACAGCTGGTACATGCGCCCTATGAGCTCATCGGCTTGCAAATTTTGTTTTTAAGTCGCATAGTTCCTCAGTTCGACTGGTCGAGTCACGTGAGGACACGAGCTTCGTCCCCAGGNATGTGCTTACCAGATCGAATTGTGCTTAACAGCTGGTACATGCGCCCTATTAGCTCTTCGCTGCCGTAAGTGCTCAGCCAGTATTAAAGCGGTTTGCAGATGTTGTTTTTAAGTCGCATAGTTCCTCAGTTCGATTGGTCCGGTCTTTGGTCTGGGTATTTGATTGTCCAACTTGCCTCGATTGGTAGGCGTTGAAAAGTCATACCTCTATATATTAAGTGTGTTCTGAACGTCTTTTACCGGATTCCTATCTTCGACTTTGCAGGAGCTCGTCCCGGCCATGAAACCATTTAAATCTGTCTCTGATACAATTTACTAGCGTACTTGTTGTCTGCCATCATTTCAAGCTCTTCGTACTCCCGTCTCTATGCCTCTCTGTTCTTACTTCTTCTTCTTGCCTCGGTTCAATTGTCTCTCATGACTTGACTGACTGCAGGGTAGCTCTGCATGCTGCGTATTTATTTGTAGCAACAATTTGGAACTCCTCGGCATATAAGCTATTTCTATGGACATGGCACATATTAGCCTTCCACGCAGCAGTTCGCGGAGATTAGCATATCTTCCGTCTGTCAGAACGTGGTTAATTCGGGTATTTGGTCCTTTGAGGACCTTTAGGACGGCTTTTGGTATTGCCAGCTACTACATTCCGTGCAGCGCCGAAACGAAGGTTAAATATTCCAACTGTTGGACCCAATATTTATATTTTTTTTTCAATCAAATGAACAATAAATTCTTACTGACTATGTCGAACGAAGAAGCTACTAAAATAAATATTTTAATTTGTCACGAACTACTCCACAAGAAATTAAGATCTGGAATGCTATTTAAGTCTGTTAGTCTGTTTGCCTACTCGACGTAAAAGAAAGCTACACACTTTAGATTTCGCCTGGGGACATTAAAGTGTAGCATTTCCAAGGGGTGCTTCTGCTGGCGTTAAAATCGCCAAGTACAATTTTATTATCGTGCCTTTTATCAGTTTTTTGCAGGCATTACTACAATCATTCTTGGGTTCTATCAGCCTTCTCTGCCCAAGGCGGGGAACGCGGAAATTTCTTTCAGAGATTGGGTCGAACCTGGATAGAAGATGGTGCAGCCCCCGCCCAATCACGAATCGCAAAATAAAGGGGTTGTCCATATCTTCCAGTCTTCTTTTTAAATCATCGGTTATTTTGAAAGTGACAGCTCTTTCCCGCCGAAAATCTTGATAGAAAGTCAGTATCATATCTCCGCCGAACAAAATGAATCGCTTTGCGCCTGAAAACGTTGCAAAATAATGCTGAATAACTCAGTGAGAGGGGAGACCAGTATTTGCGTATGTATTTATAAAAAAAATATATTTATTGGTTCAAAAATGGTGGGTAGGCAGTGTGGCCAATGGCAAAGTTCGTTTGCCACCTCTGCATGGTTTTAAGTCATGCAGAGTCCGCAAAATGCTCCGGAAGCAGTGTCCGGAGGATGCATCAGACTAGGCCGAGCAAACTTTGAAGTGCCATCTAATTAGAACTTAAGAAAGTTCAATTACATGGCAGTTGAGAAGTGCATGTGCAAAAATTTCCTAAATTGCATAAAGGAAATTTTTGCACATGCAGCAGTACATAGCATGTATTTAGGCGCCTGGTGTTAGCAGACGCGCCTAAACATACCGGCCCCCCCTAGACGATTTGGTCGTCTAGTGAATGTGACATAGCCGCAAATATCCGGCTCGAAGGACCATGAATAACTCAGTGAGAGGGGAGACCAGTATTTGCATGTATGTATTTATAAAAAAAAAATATTTATTGGTTCAAAAATGGTGGGTAGGCACTGTGGCCAATGGCAAAGTTCGTTTGCCACCTCTGCATGGTTTTTAAGTCATGCAGAGTCCGCAATATGCTCCGGAAGCAGTGTCAGGAAGCAGTGTCAGGAAGCAGGAAATAATTTCAGCATATAAACTGAAAAAAAACAGGTATGATTTGGAGCCTTTAAAGCGCCATGCCCCTCTTATGAATTAGGGTAGAACTCCAAGCCAACTTTTTCATTCTAACGACACTCTTCCACCATCAATGCATCTTTCAAAGTTCAGTGATTTCTTAACAACGAATTAATGCTATAAAAGTATTCGATTTCTTTAAAACAAATTACACTTCATAAGACAAGCGCTTCTATAGTATAAGTAATAATAGTTTTTTTACATTAATTGAGTAAGCACTTCTACGTAAGCATGTTTATTAGGTTGGTACTTAAAAAAAATCAAATGAACGACTTTTTTTTAGTATCACCACATCAATCGGCAATACCACGGTCACAGATATCACATAGAAATTTTGGTCCCGATTGGAGATGCTTGAAGCGTGTCGCACAGGTCAAAGTACAGATTCCTCTATAGAGACTCAAAAAATTAAAACTGTTATTTTTTCCAACTAATACCCAAAATTGATACTACTAAAGTCGGGGATATCACATATAAATTTTGGCTCCGATTAGAGTGCGACACGCCCTAACCGTCTTCAATCGGGACCAAAATTTATACGTAATATCTTCGGCTATAGTAGCAGCGACGTAAAGGTTGGGGCTTAAGAAATGTGATGTAAATTTTTGCTTACTACATTTACGGACCACCCTAATGTGCATACAAACTAAGAGTCTCAGCTTTCATAAAGTCCTACAAAACAACGGTAAAAGTTTGGCACAAACTTATCAGCTCACAAGCAAGTCAGAGTATGGCATTGTGTGTATTGCGTGGTCTTCTTAGCAGTCAATACCCGCTGCGCGAGGATATCACGGCTAACTAAATATACAAACATTCTTCATACACTCTTACGTTTTGAAGCCGCCTACATACCTTTAATGGTATTTATTGTGATTTTCCACATTTCCACATTTCTGCGGCAGCGTGGGTATTGCGGATTGTGGTTTGAATTATTCATGAATTTTATTGTGTATGATTTGCTCTTGAAATTCATTCAAAGTTGCGTAACTTTTTACACAACAACTTGCAAAACACATGAAAACAATGTTAATAAAAATATGGGTAGCGTCGGTTGTTCTGACGTGGATATGCCTAAAGAAAATCAATACTCTACTTTCAATGGCTTAAGTACAAGGAAAACGTGTGACATAAGTGTCTGCCGAAGAGGTCGGAAAGTTGACATTAGTGACATGGAAAAAATGCGATAATGGGAAATCAGTAAGATAGTTAAGCGCTAAGGTTGAAATTTTGACAGGGGTAAAACGATGCCATTGAATTTGTACTCTGAAAAGGAAAAGAGGTAAAATTTTGCATTTGTTTGCTTTGTGTAGGTAATTTTTTACACGATTTCAACCCTATCGGGTAGGCATTTTACGACAAAAAGTAAAATCCGTTATTTTTTGCTTGTTCTCTTTAAAGCAGGGATCACACGATTTGTTTTTGTACAGTTTTACAGTTACAGAGTGGTGTTGTTTGGAAATTTGTTATTGAGCTTAACTAATTTTTTCTAGACAACACCACTCTGTCACTGAGAAAATGTACAAATTTGTATAAATGTAAAAATCGTGTGCTCCCTGCTTAAGCCATTCATAAAGCTAAGTTAAGACTTAAATGTACCCGAAAAATCTCAAAAAATAAAACATTAAGATGCTCGAAAAGTTCTAAAAAACTAAAAGTTTACGAAAAAACCTAAAAAGATAAAAACACGAAAAGTCTCGAAAATTACCCGAGGAGTTCCAAACAGCCCTAAAGAATTGCGAAAAAATATCGCTAAAGTCAATAAAATATTCAGGAATATTCCCAGTACTATAACAAGCAAAATTGCGAAAAGCTCAGAAAAACTTCAAAAAAGTTTCCCAAAAAAATCTTGAACAAATTCGAAAGAATTTTGAAAATCCAGAAAACACTCGAAAAGTTGAAAACTAACACGAAGAATCCCGAAACATCCAGACCTTGCGTCTTTTATTAGCCATACTTGAGATTTGTTGCGTTACTATTATCTCGTTATCTATAGCCCTATTTTAATTTTATCAGTCTCTGGAATTTTCGGAATTTTGGATTATAGATTTATGTATATATAACTAAAATTTATGTTATTACAACTAGAAAAATCCCGACAAGTCCAGAAAAAAGTAAAAAAAAACACATTCAGTAAGATCCCGAAAAATCCAGAAAAGAGCACGCAAATTTCCGAAAAGTTTCTAAACATCTTGAAATAATGAAAAGTTAAACACAAAAACTACTGAAAAGACGTGAAAAATCAAAAAAGTCATCGAAAAGATCCCGAAAAGTAAAGACGAAAACTCCTGGAAACATTCTGCAAACTGTTACAAGAGAAATCCCGAAAAGTTTAGAAAATATTAAAAAAAAATCAAAATTATTCCGAAAACTAAAGCACGAAGCAAACGAAATGCCCAGAAAAACACCCGAAAAGTTAGGAAAATACCTAAAAAATTTCGAAAGAGAGATATCCCGAAAACATCAGAAAAGGTCTCGAAAAAATGAATCCTGAGAAATTCTGAAATACTGAAAATTTCTGCATGAAGGACGTAAAAGAACCCAGAAAAAAAGTATCAAGGATTCCAAAAAGTACCGAAAATAATTTGAAAAGTTCGAAAAAAATCCAATACCATCCAGAAATAGCCGTAAGATAGATCGAAGAATGCCAAAAAGTTCAGAAAAAATCTCAAAAATTTCCCGAAATCTGAAACACGCAGATAGTGAAAAATAAAAAAAAATCGAAAACTTTTGAACATAATCTTAAAACTTATCGGAAAAACCGATGTGATTCAGAAGAAAACCCAACAAAGCCACAAAGTGCCGAAAGTATTTTTAACGTTTTTGTTTGATGTTAGTCGGAAACAGGACTCTATCCCAGAAATTGCGAAATGGTAGCGCGCACTTCAAACCACTACACTACAGCAGCCGCCAAACTTATAAGCAGTTTAAAATTTCTAAACTGATTATTATCACAAAATGCTTTTGTAATGAAGATTTCATAAAGGTTATGCAAATTGCATAGGCTGAACAAATACTTTTTAGAAGTTATTAAATTTCCTACTTAATTTAAAAGATCATTGAACCGCAAGCAATCACAGCGTACTATCTATCTACCACGCAATCAATTTCAACAATACTCGTATTCACACAAGCTATTGAAGCGTCCACGCGTTACGACTACAGTCATTCAATCTTTCAACGATTTGTCCACACTCACTGCACAAATTGAAACTCTATTCATTTATTCATGCCAGTCCCACAAAACACTCAATATGAACCCATTTTTCGTGGCGCTTAAGCAGAAAGGCTGTGGCAATGAAAGAAGAAGAGGCACAAATTCGTGGCAAGCCGTAATCACACAGCACTCAACAAATTCACACAAAGTCATAAATGTGTAATGCCAGACAAATCAGTTATGGTCTACATATATGGTATTGAATTTACAGACATATCTACAAACATTGTATGTTCCCTTGCCAAGGCTTGCCTGATAGTTTTAGCGACGGGAAATGGAAAGTAAAAGTTGTGAGGAGTAAGTAAAAAAAAAAGGAGAGGGAAAACAAAAACGCTTAACACGTGCGAAAGAGTAAAGTTGTTTCAGCAATTTTCGCTGATGGCGAGAAAATTTGGATTTGCTTACTAGCTGAGCCAAAAATTTTTAATGCCTATAATAAATGTTACATGAGTATGGGGAAATTAACATATGTATGTAGGTGTACATATGTAACTAAATATGTATATATATAGAAATAGCTATGTACTTAAATACTTTATTTTAAGTGATAATATGGAAAAATACATATTTATTGACTTTCATAAAAAAATATATAGACATTTTTGATATGTATGCATGCATGTGTTGAAACAAGGCATCAAGGCTTCATATATGCAGACACAATTAATGTTAAATTTTTGAAGTAGAATAGAATAAAATAACTGTTTATTCTTATGTAGAAAAATACTCATATAATATGCGACGGCATTATTGTCAACGTCACCTGACCGTTCGATTTTCAAAAGTGCGGACAGGCTGCCACTCGTTCAAAAATTAAATTAAAATTATTTAATAAAATAAATCAGGCAATCAATCGAAATGTTTTCGAAAAGATTTTAATTCGCAACTACATGGAGGAGCGTTGCCACCTGTTTAAAAGATTAAATGAAATTTATACTAAGGTAGTTAGGTAATTTACTTTACATATGTAAGTATTACAATTTGGGTGTAGGACGTAAGAAATTTTCTTTGATGGTATTTTGAAGAGGATTGCCACCTATTTGAAAACTCGAATTTAATTAGATTGTATACAAGTTATAAGAAATATTAATGTATGGGTGTCAAACGATAGAGTGGTTAGAAATCTTTAGTTTGATCATTTAGAATATTTTCGAGGTATTTTAAGAAAGTTTATATGTTTTGCGACTGTTGCCATATGTTTGAAAAATTAAATTCAATTTAATACATCAATTAGAAAAATTTGTATACAAATGTCTGGCGAAAGAGATTTAAGAAGATTAAAGTTTAAAAGTGCTTTTGAAAGGGGTTGCCACCTGTTTAAAAGGTCGACTTTAATTAACTTTAACACAAGATATGTATGTATGTATTTAAATATGGGTTTCAAATGCAGGAGTTTTATGAAAGTTTGAAAAACTTTTGATTCGGGTTGCCACCTTTTCGGAAAGTTATACCTATTTAAATATGTATATATAATATCCGAATACGTTAATCGTAAAATTAAAGAGCTTGGCCTGTAGATGTGAAATAACGTTTTATTTTAAGAAGTATACACTTTTTAGCAGCACTGGGTGACCAGAAATTAGATTAGATAAGATTAGAAACTTCTGCTCCACTCAGAGACGGCTCACTTACAACTCTGACTAATACTTGGAATATGTTAGGCAAGCAGCTTGCAGGGTTGACGAAAGGCGCCCAACTTTCAAATTTCGGGATTCATAATTTTAGAAATATGTAAATATATTGTATTGAGACATGTTTGAAAAAAAGGACGGAATTTTTTTCAGGAAACAACTAGTCAATAAATTGAGAATCCCTTTACGTAAAAAAATATTTTCGGTCCTACAAAAGTTTTATTTAGCACTATTAAATGATATGAAAAGAAATCGAAATAGATACGACGAATTTATTTTTAGAGTTCCACTACAGATAATAATGATATGAGTTCATATAACTAAGCAACACTGCGCATATTAAATCCATAATAAGTACAAGCAACTAATTATGACACTTATTAAGTTAATAAAAGTGATATGTCGCCCCTCTACAGCGTTCACCGTTCACCTTTGCAATTGACTCATTAAGATGACAATCAAGAGCTACGCAAATACATAATTGCTTATCAACTTAATTGCTAGTTTACTCTTCGATAGCTAATAATCACTCGAATAATATACATAAATACATACGAAACAAAAAAGCTACAAGTACGTATGTACTTATGTATGAGAGCACCGTGAGAAAGCGATAGTAGCTGCTTTACTATTATTTAATACTGAGTACAGGTGCGTACCAGGTTTACCGAGCTTTGCCCGGAGTGCATATACTTTTCAAAGTTTTCAAGATATGGATAGCTTTGAAAAAATATTTTGGAAACAAACAAAAAAAAAAACATTTCGATATCTATTAAGTAAATTCCTCACTCTAAAACTGAGGTGGCAACCCTATTCCTAAATACGCTGAAATGAATGCTACATATCTTGAACGTATATTTACTATGTTTACATAAAAAAAATGTTGTTTGAAATTAACAAAATAAAAATTTTTATAACATAGTTGCGTGGCAACCCTGTCGGAAAATAATTGCTGACCAAAGCTCTCTACAATAACTTTCATTTGATATCCATATTACGATGTTTTAGATAAATTGTGTAGAATCGAAAATAAGTGGCAACCTTACACTTACACTTACACAAGAGATACCATTTTGTATATAGGGAAAGCATTGTTTAAGAACCCTCTTTTGGTACCCATGAATAGTAATACATATTTTACCTTCTTCTCTAAACAAAAAATTAAATAAATATGCGATTCAAAATAGGTGGCAACCTAATTAAAAATATTTTTGAATTTGGGATCTTTAAAATACCTTCTATTTGATACCCATATTGTGATGTTTTAATTAATTTGTAACTAATTTCGAATAGGTGGCAACCTTATACGAGTCTTCTCGGATATAATGCCTATTCAGATAACCCTAAAATCCAAAACATTATCTGTGAACAAAATTTCATCAAAATCGTTAGAGCCGTTTCCGAGAACCCTTTGGATATATGTATATATGTATATATAAGAATTGCTCGTTTAATATAATAAGATATTTATATCTATGTTTGTATGGGTATAAAAATATGTACTTATATATGTATGTACATATGTATGTTTGTAGATTCCGTGAATAGTTATATGCATATGAAAACTTATGCGAATCCCATAAGGGTATACAGACATATGTATGCATGTATGTAAGTGTACTCATATTTCAGTGTGGCGTTTTAATAATGATACCTACATTCATATACACTTGCATCCACTATGTACTCATATTAATGAAAAATGTCCAAATAACGCGGTTAGTTAGCTGATAGGACATGGCGTATGAGTAACATTTATTTCGTTTGCTGTGTATGACCGTACCCAGTGGGATATACATACATACATATTTAGTACCTACATACTATGTCTGACTTTTGTTTATTTATTGAAAGAAAATATATTGAATTAAAGAGGTATATTAAAGTACTGTTTTCGTAACATTTTTTAAGTAGTTATGATTGTAAAAAGCTTTGGTAATCAATATAAGTAAAATAAATTTAAATCATCACATTGTTTTTTTTCGCTCAAAAATAATAACACAGGTTTACAAAAAAAAAGTGTATGCATATTAAACCAAACCTATATATCCCTATGTTATTCGACATGCTGAATGCTAATCCGAGGTCCGTTAGCCTCCATCACGTCAAGTTCGTGGCCATTTGAAGGTCAAGTAGGGAAAAATTCATGGAATAAACAAAAATATTATTTTATGATTTTTATTTTTTTTGTTCTTATTGAGTTTTATTTGTCCACTTAAAATAATGGTTCTTTAAAAAAACAAACGCAACCAACTGAAAGTATAACCGGACAATTTTGAGTCTTATTCCGTTTATTATAGTGCCACCATTTCTGAAAAGACTACGTCGGAATAATCATTATTTTTAAGTGAAAAACTAAAACTAAATCGTCATTTAAAGTACAAAACCGCGTATCAAGATAATGCAAAACCGCTTATGTGAATTATGTAAATTATCTTCTAGAGAGTAAAAATACTCATATTTCAAGATGATTCTTCTTTTGATAAAGCAATCGCATACCTGGCCATTATATTTCAGGACGAATGGATAAGGATTGAGCCAAGAGTTTGTGTGAGAAAATCCAATTTTTGGCAGCTAATGCCAGTTAAGTGGTTTTGCAGAATGACGATATGCGGTTTTGTACTTTACACGACGATATAATAATAATTATATTTGAGCCGAAAAATAAAAATCATAAAGTAAACATTTTTTTATATAATAATATTTTCTTTTGCGCGAAAAATGAAACTCAAATATTACTACTATTGATGATTTTCGAAAAATAAAAATCTTTGAAAATTATAACAGGTTATAGAAAGAAACAATATCCGGGTGCGATGGAGAGTTTTAGAATTAAAAAAAGTAATGATCTCTTTTGCGTCCCTGATTTTAAATTAAAAAAAGGAAATAAATTATTTCACCAAAAAAAACTAAAAAAAAACAAGAATGTAATGAATGAGGTAGTTTTTACTTATTATACCATAGAACAGGGTCAATGGACCAAACTTCAACTAAAATGGCCGCTCAGTAAAAAAAAAAAATTGATATTTTAGGGCGAAGTAATTTGTTCTGAGCAAAATTTTCGAAGAAGGTTTATATTCAGCAAATTAAAATTCTACGGTTAATTCTAAGCTAAAATGGCGAACAAACTATATACAAAAAATGACGTTTGACTCCCAATTTTCCAAAGAAAAGAGCAGAATTATTGTAAGTCTTTGGTCGAAATTTATTTTTCATTTTTTTATATTTTCTCGGTTTTGTGAAGTTGTTTATTAAATATGAAGAAAACACAACATTTTGTAAATGAAAATTTAATTTCGTTCATAAAAAAATTAGAATGCACTGATTTTTCTTTTAAAAATTGAGAGTTTGAAAATCATGTTTGGTGTATAGCTTTTTCACCATTTTTTCTTGGAATCGAATTACTTTGGAATTAATTTGCCCCAATTTTTGTATTTAATTTTTTAAATTATTTGTAGCAACTCCATTCAAAAGTGTGTCTCAATAAACGCATATACCATTTTTTTTTTTGTTTACATCAATATTATAAAGCAGAATGTACTGATTTAAATTTAGGAAATGTGGAAAATAATTTTAAACAGGGGAAGAGTACCATCAATTTCGGAATATAGCTTTTTTAAACCTTTTCCCCTTGGCATCCAATTTTCTGCACCATTTTTTCATTTGCCCTCAAAAATTTTAATAAATTGTCCATTAAAGTAACTTATTGATTAAACTAAATTAGACTTTTTGAAACAGGTGGCAACGCCCTTTACAAATATTTTCGAAGTAGATCATTCTTATATTTTTTTTCCTTTGACATCTACATCTCAATACTCCTTTAACTTACTAATCTGTCTAGTCTTTTAAAAGCTACGTCCAGTACATATGGGTCAAACCATGTCAAATTGACCAGTGGTCGTTATCGACCATTTGTAATTTGAAGTCAGAACTTTTCTTTTATCATATAACGAAGTTCTGCCAAAAAATTTTTTTTTTTCGAAAGTTATGTACACTTTTAAGTTTCACAATTTTCCGAATTTTTTAATTATATTTGCTGAATATCTCTAAAACTTTCATAGCTACAAAAATGGTTTTGGTCTTATTTTTTTTTGAAATTAAAAATAAAAAAACGTCAAAGCGAAACAAATTTTTGAACTTTAAAAAGTTTGTTTGTCACACAAAGGTATACAAAAAATAAATTTGCGAAATCTGAGAAATTGTTAAATTTTAAACTTTTTTCCCTTTGGCAGAACTTCCTTATATGCTAAAAGAAAAGTTTTGACTAAAATCCAAATCAAAAATGGTTGGCCCACACATAAAAAATAAATAAAACGGTGAGTACATACATACATACTTACATATTTTCGCCTTTTCATTAGCTCAGCTCATTAAAAAGTTCGAATGTACACAGATATCCATTTAATGCACAAAATTAATATTAAATTAGGAAAAACTTTCTTCGCAATGATTTACAATGCGGAACACCAATAATGATGCCATTAAATAATTACTCTCTCCAAATCCGGTATGTACGTGCCAATGGAAAAATTTCCTTTTTAAGTCACATGAACTTGTAATGTTTTCGGAAACTTTCTTTTCCTTTCCATAATAAGCAATTTCGTATATTAAACTTGAAACTTTTTCATTAATGCAATCAATGTCTGAAATATTTATTAGATACACGCAAATAACAAAATGTTATTCATAACCAAACAAATCAAAGTAAAAGTCAATACATACATATTACCACTAATGAAATACTAACAAGATGACAAATTGCAAACTGAAACACAAAAAATGCGTTAGAATGCGAAGGCGAAAACCGCAAAAAATCTCTAAAGGAAATTGCATTGGATTTCAGTTGACATTGACAATTCATGAAAATTTAGAACAGAAACCAAAGTTTCAACAAATCTCTTACAGCAAATCGTAGTACATAATACTAAGTGCTAACGGCATAACAATACAATGTAAGTGTGTATGTATGTATGAATATACAATGCAAGTTGTCGGAACAAAAAAAACATTTGTGTTGTACGCGTCAAATCACTCGAACTTTGTTGCGAATTTTGTGTACTTGAAGTGAGGGGGAGCAGCGCGACGCCATAAAAGCGAAGTGAAAATGTTGTGCGAACGAAATGCGTTGGCGTAGTTGAAATAAATTGTAAAGCATACTTTTAGTGTGTCGCTGCGTCAATGTGTATTTTGTAATAGGAAACTAAAAAGTAGCAGAAACCCAAANTTTATTTCATTTAACTACATAATTGATTTTATTATCTTATCCGGGTTTGGTTTTTGCGTGTGGGGGTTTGCGGTATATCGAATAGTAGATTATTGCAAATAGAACAACATAATTTCGAGTAGGAGTAGTAAATAGTAGAAATTTAATTTTCAGTCGATTTTTATAGCAAATGGAAAATATTTTGCCATAGATTTTATTTATACATACATATGTATATCTAGTATTACCTAAGCAAACGCTTCACAGTGGTTCGGTTCGCAAATCTAGCTGTACGAAACTATTTAAACAAATACTCTTCTGGGGGATTTTTGGGTCGCTGATTATGAATCTAAAATCACATATCGAAATTTCAAAATCGCGGATCCAATATGGCGGACGAAAATAGAAAAAAATTACATTTTTATGAAACTGGGTATCTTGAGGTTTTCTCGGTCGCTGATTAGGAATCTAAAGTCATTTACCAAAGATTCAAAATGCCGTATCCAACATGGCAACCGAAATATTAAAAAAAATTTTAACCCTTCACATATGAAAATTGCAAATTTGCTAAACGTTTATTAAAAAAATTTCGCTTTATATTTTTATTTTTATTTTCAGTTCACAATAACAATGACTTAGTACATTTTAAAATAATTTAATTGAACAGTTAATTCTCTAATAAAAATAGTCCGTCCCATAACTATGCGACACCCACATATTGACAAGTTTTGACTATTTATTTTATTATTATTTAATCTTAATTTTTTTTTCGTAAAAATGTAGTTTGTTCGTTATCAAAGGCATTGTGTAAATCCCGGTTTCAAGCTTTTTGAAATATTTGATAAAAAAAACTAAACAAACTTTCGCAAAAATTTCGATGCCTTTAGTTAGGTTTCTTAGAAAGATATTGAGTATGCGTATTCTAGCCCATACAACTTTAGTAAAATAAAGTGCAAGTTTAAAGTACATAGGGCTTTTTGTTGATTTTTGGCTTTTTTTGTTGTTGAAGGTGTTGCTCGTATTCTCGTATGAAAGCAAAAATTATTGAAATTTTTGCGAAAGTTTCCTGTTTTTTTTTTAATATTGCACAAAGTTTGAAACTTGTATGGATATGGTTTTTGTTAAAGACTAAAATTTAGGAACACAGAAAGAAACACAAATAAATTTTACAAACAGAAAGAAAATTCGCGAGTTACTATTTTTTTTTTAACTCTTGCATAATCAAAGTTTTGACAACTCCAAGTAGTTTTCTGTTTTAACACCGAACCACCCTCCAGAAAATATTCTATTTGTTCACTTAAATTGAAAGCAATTTTTAAAACCGGCGACAAATAAATTTTTCAAAACCATTTTCGAAAGAACGCTTTCTTTTTTAGTATATAAATATATTATTATATTTCATTATTTTAAATTTAACGTTTAAACATGTGGCAACCGTCTTCAGAATATTTTCGAAATAAAGCTTCTTTCAACATCGTAGCGGATTAATTTTGGTTTGACTTTTAGACAGGTGGCAAGGCTTCTTGAGAATATTTGCGAAATAAAGCCTTGCCAGACATATTTGGTTGGACCTTACCACATTTTGCAATTTTTCATTATATTTATTGGTTATATTTGAATTGACTTTTACGCAGGTGTCAACACTTATTAAAAATATTTTCGATACAAAGCCATCTCATACCTCTTTCGATTTGATTTTCATATTGTAATACTTTATTTAACATATGAGATAGCATTTCCTTTTAACGCAGGTGGCAACTTTTTTCAAAATATTTTTTAAATAAAGGTTTCTTAAAAGTCATTCGTTCGCCACCCCTATTGTAATATTTCTATTTACTTATCAGCCAAATTGAATACAAATTTTTAATAGAGTTGGAAATCCTCTTAAAAATGTGTTCGTAATAATTTTTTTTTTTAAATATCGTTCGTTTGGCGTCCATATTGTAAAATTTTGTTAAACTTTTAATTTAAAATAGAGTTTAACTTAACAGGTGGCAAACCTTTTCAATAATCTCAAAATAAACCCAATCACACATTTTAACATTTATATATAAAATATTAATAGGATTCAATTTAAATTGTTTGTTTGTTTTGTTTATTAAATTCCCAGTCTTGGGGCAACCCTCTATAAAAGTATACACGACTTTCTTAAAACCTTTGTCGTTTGATATCCATATTCAACGATTTCGTTTAACTTGTTAATTCGATTAATAGTAATTTTTGAACAGGTGGCTACTCTCTTAAATAATATTTTGGTAATAAATTGTTTTTGAAACGCTCTCGTTTGAAACCCACATTGTTGTGATATTTTATTTAACGAGAGAGTTAATCAATTTTAAAATCTTATGAGGTGGCAACACCTTTAAAAAAATATTTTCTAAACAAATCGTTTTGATACTTCTTTGACAGCCCCATTGTGGTTATTATTTATTTAACTTATTAATTGATTAGTTTTAACTTTTGTGAAAGGTGGTAACTCTATTAAAAAAACATCCCGTATGTTAATCCAGGTTATAAGCTACCTGTATTGTTCTTTCGCGATTAAACAACTGGACGGATTTCGATCGAATTGCATGAGAGTTGCCACAGTTTCTTCCAAAACTTACCATAAAATATCACAACAAATTATTTCAAAAATACTATTTATGAGGGCTGCGATTTGCTCAAAGAGTTAAAATCAACTTAATTCTTTGGTTAATTGAAATCTTTTAAAATCAACTACTGTGAATCGAATAGAGTTTAAGAAGACTAGGTTTCTTAATTTTTTTAAGAGGGTTGCCACCTGTTAAAAAATTAAGAATCATTTAAAATAAAACAAGTTAAACGAAGCATTTTAATGGGGATATCAAACGACAGAGGCTTAAAAAATTAGTTGGAAAGTATTTTTGAAGAGGGCTGCCACCTACCCGCAATAATTTTGCACCGAGAACCAGGCTGCGATTAACCTTCCTTTTTCTAAGAAATAACCAGGGGGAAGACGTCCGCCAAAAACGAATTTAAAAGTGGATCATCAAGCTAAAATCTTAAGAACTAGAATAACTCCTCAATTTAAATCTAATAAATATTATAAATGTGAAAGTTTGTATGTTTGGATGTTTGGGAAATCATCACGCGGAAACGACTGCACGGATTTGCATGAAATTTTGTACGCAGATAGCTTATGGGCCAGATTGGTTAATAGGCTATTTTTTTAAGAGTTGCCACCTGTTAAAAAAGTTTCATTTATTTAATATGCGGGAACGACTGAATGGATTTGCATGAAAATTTGCACACAGATAGCTTATGACCCAGATTGGAAAATAGGCTACTTTTCTTAAGAGTTGCCACCTGTTAAAAAAGTTTCATTAAATTAATACGCGGAAATGACTGAATGGATTTGCATGAAATTTTGCAAGCAGATAGCTTATGACCTACAGTGGAAAATAGGCAAATTTTTTGGAAGAGTTGCCACCTGTTAAAAAAGTTTAATTAAATTAATACGCGGAAACGGCTAAACGGGTTTGCATGACATTTCGCACAGAGATAGCTTATGACCTATGCACATAGATAGCTTATGACCTAGGTTAGAAAGTATGCTACTTTTTTAAGAGTTACCACCTGCTAAAAAAGTTTAATTAAATTAATACGCGGAAACGGCTAAACGGGTTTGCATGACATTTCGCACAGAGATAGCTTATGACCTAGACTGGAAAATAGGCTACTTTTTTAAGCATTGCCACCTGTTTGAAAATTAAATTTTGCCCAAAGAATGTTTATGACCTGGATTGAAAAATAGGCTACTTCCTTAACCGGTTTTCCGATCAGAACGAAATTTAGTACACTTACTACGGATTTCGGAAGGATGGCGTTAGACTGAAAGTAAGTCCGATAACTCAAGGCCCCTCCCATACAAATTGGAATTTTCATATTAAATACACATCTCTGGAAGTATTTGTGGGAGAGAACTGAAACTTGGTATAGTGATATGTATGTGAAATCAATGTTGGCATTAATCGATTAATGTTTTAATTAGTTAGTTAATTCGATTAAATTCAATCTGATTACAGTTAATCATGATTAATTTTAATCCGACTAAACAGTTAACCGTACCGCGATTAAAAAATTTATTTTTAATCATTAACTCTTAATTTGATCAAGTAGGTTTGGTGATTAAATAAGTTATGCTGGAATTTTCCTGTGCACACAAAGCAAGTTAATCCAGTATGGCTAAGTCGGATTTCCTCATCAATCTAAGCAATTTGGTGTGCATTTTCATTAAGATATATGTATACCAACAAACGTTTTACAAACTAGGTTTGTAAAAGTTCCCAGTTTATGTATTAATAATAACAATAATTATTATTTTTTTATATTACGTGCTTTTTATATACGTAAAACACAAAATAATTACTATAACTGGTGTTTGGTTTCAAACTCGGACAAACTAGACAAATTAATCAGGTTTTATTTTTAATTGGATTAACGATTAATGTTTTAAATTAATTAAACGTAATCGCAGCCAGCGATTAACGATTAAAAAAATGTTATCATTAATCGTACAGTTGATTACGACTAATTAATTTTAATCGTCAAACGCGATTAACATTTTAATCGTTAATTTTTAACCGTTAATCAGATTAACAGTTTGCCAACACTGTGTGAAATCATGTTCATATTCACGGAGAAAAATGGACGTTTTTGGAAAAGAGGCGTAGCACCTCCCATACTGACTGAAAGTTTCATATTGCATATCTCTTCAAATGTTTGGGGTAAAGCACACAAGCTTGGTATGGAAATACATATGTATGCATGTATGTATGTGAAACTAATACCATACTCATGGAGAAAAATGAGAGTTATTGGAAAAGGTGGTGTGGCAACTCCCATGCAAATTGATTTTTCTATGCTGCATATCTCTGGATGTGTTTATTGCAGAGGACTGGAACTTGGCACCGAGATGTGTATACAAAATTAATTCCATACTCATAGAGAAGAATCTGTGTTATTCGAAAAGGGGACATGGTTTCTGCCGTACAAATTTACTGTTTTATACTGCTTATCTCTAGAGGTGTTCATGGTAGAGTACTGGGACTTGGTACTGGGGTATGTAAAATCAATTCTAAATTCATGGAAGAAGATTAGGGTTATAAGAAAAAAATGGGC
>NW_016163920.1:0-6933 GCF_001687245.7 Rhagoletis zephyria | reverse complement strand
GCACTTCCAGTACAAATTTACTTTTTCTTGCCACATATCCCTGGAAGTGTTTGTGGAAGACAGAATAAATTTAATTAAATGGAAAAGGGAGAGCCGGGTTCGACCTTATAATCTAAAGCTCTCTTGAGGCATTTGCTACAGTAATGAGAAGTGGTATTTTATCAAGGACAGGTTACTAAATTTGAGTTGGAAATATTAGAACTCGCCGTGGCACCTCCAAGAAGGTTTCACGTTCACGCGTCGTTTACCTGGAAACCTTTTAAGGTAAACTTAGAGGGAGGAGAGAGGAGGTTTTATAATTACATAGTTTTAAACGGCCTAAATACCTTAACTCGCTTAGAAAATAACGAGCTATAACGAAATGGGCACAAAAATAAAATCTAACATCATTAAATTATTTTTCCTATTTGTATAAAAGCGCGAGGTGAAACCCGCGGGTATAAGCTAGTTTTTAATATTTTTAAATCACTTTTAAAAATAATAATACATTAGCTCATTAACCAACAAATTGTAGACATTAACTCACAATGCTTAACAGCTCCATTTCATAACCAGCAAAGTTACTCGTTAAGAAAGCCAAGTAGATTCTATCAAATTGGCTTAACTGTCTCATTATAATTTTCAATTATGAACACGCGCTGTGGCAAATGGCTTTCGGCAACACTAACACACATAAACATAAAGGCATATGTGCACACAAGCTTCAACAAATTATGTACACGTGCATTGAAACACCCACACGCATAAATACAATATACGTAAGTGATTGTGAGCAAGAATGATATTACTCGTATTAAAAAAAGATACGAATACCAGAACATAATGAAGGAAAAGTCGTTAAAAATAAATTTAAGTGTGTGGTAATCAGAGCCAAAGTGACCCTGCAGTGAAAAGCCAAAGCAGTTAGAAAAAATACTAGTTCATTAACTAGTATATGCTTACCAGTTCGACAATTTCGAAAAACTTAAGCGTTCAGCGGCAGCTGCCTTTGAATGGCCAAAGCCAAAAATAAAACGCAATTAATTGCTTTTTTTACAAATGTAGGCTGTGGCCTCATGTGAAGACTACTAGTTCTTGTTCTGAAATCGCATGTTCGAGGCCGCTTGGACGTGGTTAAGATTTTTAAAGTTAAATCAATGTAAGTAAAAATAATTATTTCAATTTAAATATAAATAACAAATTTGAAAATCTAATTGAATTGCAGATAATCTAATTGCATATGGGAAGAAAGGCTTGTGCTATAAGAAAAAGGAAACTAAAAAAAAATATTTTTTTTTTAATTAAAAAAAAAAAACTAAAAATAAAAATTTTTTCCCTCCGCCAGGACTTGAACCCGAGACGTCAGGCATACCACGCGAGTGCTTTGCTCTGAAACGCAAACTGGTAGAATTCTAGTTCACAACTATTTAGTAGCTTTCACTGCAGGGGAGAAACATATTTTATTCATATCATAAATCGTTGACTTGAGGACAAGAGTGCAGAGTTTATTAAATATAAAAATGAAAGAGCAAAAAAAAAAGAGATAAGCTGAGCAGGAAAAAGAAATAAACAAAAAAAAATTGAAAGATTACACAAATAAAAGTGACAAGAATGGCAAGAAAATATTAATGAGCAGCGAAATGATAGCAGTACTAGCAACAGCAACGGCAGACTAGTGACAGAGCAGCAACAATTGTAAAAGCTCAGTTATATGAGACACTGTGTTGGCGGTTAGTTAAAACTTAACTTACCGTAAGCAACTTAAGAACCTCTAGATTTTAGATTCTTAAGTTACGGCCTTACGGCAAATTGAGAGCGGAGAGAGGATCAGGCTTGCCAGATTTTCCTTTTTTTGTATTTCTCAAAAATAAATGAACGCAAGCATATTTTGTTGCATGAATTTTTTTGATGTGGCATTTTCGGCGGCAAACTGTCAAACTGCTGAAAAAGAAAATATTTCCGCTTCTGGCTTAAGTAAGGTAAGTTAAATTAAAGAGCGAAATACACCACACAAGCGGTTTGACAAACCAAGCGAAATTTCCCTTTGCTTCAAGCCATTTGTGCTGTGTATGGGGGTGTTTGAAGGTTTGACGGCGGTTTGTCAAACCTTCAAACACCCCCATACACAGCACAAATGGCTTGAAGCAAAGGGAAATTTCGCTTGGTTTGTCAAACCGCTTGTGTGGTGTATTTCGCTCTTAAGTTAAGTCTAGACTAGCTGAGCTTTAATATGTACATACATACTTAAATATGACATTTCTTTTATATGACTTGCAACGCGTCACGCATATTTACCGACGGCTCGATGGCGGCCCCCCATGCTTTGCCATCCGCAACGGCTGACTCGAGTCGATGGATTTATTTTTCGGATTTAGGATGTCGTGGTTATTTGACATTCTAATGCAAGCAAGCGTTTTCCTTTTTTTGCAGCAATCATTGCTGGCAGCGTTTTATCTAGACTTTGTTATATTTGCTGCTTAGGCGCCTTGACATGCATATACAGTGACTCAAACAAATGACCACGTGTTGATTTCTTTCTTCAAATATTCGTAATGTTTTTCGAGCTAAATTTTTTTTTAATTTTAATATAAAAATATCGTCTAAGCTTTATCCAAAACCGTGTAAATTACGGTTTCAAACTTTATACAATATTTAGGAAAATTCAACAAATTTTCATCAAAACTTCAACTTTTTCTTCTGAATTTTTTGAAAATTTTTGTGTATGCAGTTTTACAGCAAATACAACTTTAGTCTAATGAAGTGCAAATTTCGACGGCTAGAGTTTTTGTTTGGTGATGGATTTTTGCACTTTTTTCATGTAAGTATGAATATCTTATGAAATAAAACGCGGGAGATCGTCAGCAACAAAATTTCAAAATATCAACGCAAGTTTTTGCAAATTGTGTTTGTTATATTAAAAAACCCGAAAAAGTAGTCTCCAAAGAAAAATTCTCAAAAATCAACGAGATTTTTTAGCCGTTTGAAATTTGCACTTCATTGGACTAAAATTGTATGGGCTATAAAATTGCATACCGAAAAAATTCAGAATAGAAAGTTGAAATTTTGATGAAAATTTGTTAAATTTTCCTAAATTATGTATAAAGTTTGAAACTGTTATTTACACGGTTTTGATTGAAGCTTAGGCGATATTTTTATACAAAAATAACAAAAAAAAAAAATTAGCAGGAATAATATTACGAATATTTAAAAAAACAAACATGTGGTTAATTCTTTGAGTCACTGTAAGTACATATTGGTATGCACCGAAATCTGGTTGTATGTTTGTACATGGAGTTTTTTTTTGCCACAGCAAACTGTTCCGTCTGCTGGTTTGTGTTTGCTGGTACTTTTGGCCTAACTTCCACACCCCGTCAGGCGCGAGTGTCCATGCTTTATGGCAAATAAATAATTTCTGCGTATTATGCTTTGATTGCAGCTTTTCGTAAGCTTAAGCTATGCTGATTCTTTTTATGATAATATTACACAAAATACATACATACCTACATACGTATATCGTGTATATTTTGTAGCATTTAAATTGTAGTACGACACTTTATATACATAAGTACGTTTATTAAGTTGTATTCGTAAGACTATACATTTTTTATGACCATCATAATCTTTACTCTAACGATTATTTATGCTTTATTTGCGAAATATTTATTTAATAGACGTGGTAAAATATGCGCATATTTTCCAGCAAAGTAAAATATAATTTGTAGAACCAAATGCAGATTCGCTTGACAAATTAATAAAACAAAAAACGCTTTGTTCGTAGATTTCACCCATTAAGTCCAGAGAAAAATTAACTAAATTCAAAACTATGCAAAAAAAAATTGAATTATATTGCAAGTGTTTGTGTGAATTAAAGGAATTGTGAATACAAGTGATCGGTTACGCTAATGGTCCCACTTCATATTTTATATGTGCATGAGTTAACTGAATTTGAATTTTTAAACAGGGGGCAACACTTTTCAAAAATATTTTGAAACAGAAATTCTCTTAAATCTCTTTCGACTGACATCTGTTTGTGATAAATATTTCAATTGACTGATGAAATAAGTTGAATTTGATGTTTTAAACACGTGGCAACCCTCCTAAATATAGTTTAGAAACAAGTGTTTTTTATACCCATTTCAACTGATATCCATCTTTTAATAATTTATTTAATTTAATAAATAATTGAAATGTAACTTTTTAAAAAGCTTCAGAGACCTCAAAAATAATGTTGAAACTTAAGATTTCTTCACACTATTTCGATTGACACTCATTATTTATAATTTAATATAAATTGTGTATACTTAAATTAAATTCGACCTTTCTAAACTACTAAACCCCTCTTGAACCTTTTTCGTCTGACACCTATATGGTGTAAGATATTTCAATTACCTAATTGACTTAACTATGGTTTAATTTCATTATTTAAACTGGTGGCAACCATGGGCGTAGCCAGGTAGGGGCAGGGGGATGCTCGAGCCCCCCCTAACCTTCAAATTTTCCTTATATATATATAAAATAGTACCCTGAAATGCCAGCTTAATAGGGTCGAGCCCCCCCCCCCTAAATTTCATTCTGGCTACGCCGATGGTGGAAACCATGCTACATGAACTTAGGTGGCAGCGCCCTTTCAAAACCATTTAGATTGACACCCACATTGCAATAGCTGATTTAACTTTTTAAATAATTTTTATTATTTTTTTTAAAAGGTGGCAATGCATTTCGAAAAAGTAAAACCTTATTGCACATCTATCTGATAACCTGGACAAAAAATCCCTTCACGTGTTTTATATACATACATATAGGATATATGTACGAAGATATCTCTTGGAGAGAGTTGACATCTTTCTCTAAAGTAAAAATCAATTAATTAATAAGTTAAATAAAATAACAAACGGATGTGGATTCTAGAACGATTTATTTCAAAAACATTAAGGTGTTGCCATCTGTTCAAAATTTTTAAACAAGTTTAATTAACCAGTTCAATGAAATATTTTACTTTTTTTTTAAGAGTAGTGTTGTGTTGTGTTGTATTGTGTTAGTTGTGTTATGTTATGTTATGCTATGCTATGTTATGTTATGTTACGTTATGATATGTTATGTTATGCTATGCTATGTTATGTTATATACTGTTATATTGTTCAACGCATTTCACCTCAACTGACGTCAGCTAACTCAACTAAGCTCAACTCGGCTCAGCTCAGCCCACCTGAACTCCCTTTAATTTTAGCGGTTCCACAAGAAAAATTTACCAAGAATCAACGGTAAGTCCAAGCAACTTCAAACTTGCACTTTGAATTGCATGGCGATACACAAAACAATTCGAAAACATCTATTTAAAATTTTTATCAGCATTTGTTAAAATTCAAAGTTTTGAAATTTTGATTTACATAGTTTTTTTTTTAGATAATAAGCTATATTTTCATAAAAAATAATACAAAATTTTTACACAAAGAAAAGTAGCCAAAACTCGCCAAAATGTCTCTTTCCTATTGACATTCTCGCCAACGTATATATTTTGTGTATACATTTTTGCGATCTTTTTTCAAATTTTACTTTCTCATTGTTTTGTTTTAAATAAACCTGTATTAACAGATGTTATGTGTTTCTATTCTAAAAACAAAATTTTATGCTCGGATTCGATGTATTACAAATGTAACGATTTTTGTCCACAAAAGTCTGGTCACCTTATTTATAGCGTCATGTAGCTTTGAGTACTGCAGCTATTACTGACCCGATTATATTGGTTGATAGGCAATGAGTTAAGGAGCTCGATGGTATGCCTAAGTCAAAAAATGAGAATTTGGAAGTATCTCACTTTGGATCTAGGTGCGTGATATACATATGGGCATATCCTGGGTTACGAACGCGATATTCGTACGACTTAAGAGTTAAATAAATCATACGAAAACTGAAGTAACTCGGAGAAACAAAATTGCCGTTGTGTAGCTGGTTGACAAAAAAATTAGGTGCGCTTGGAACATTGACGTCGAGAAAATCGATGAAAAGGAGGGCATAACGGACGTGACAAAAACAGAAGTGATTTCAGAGTACATGTAAAAATAAGCAAAACTCAGCGAAGGTTTTCCTTCATTAAACATTCTTTAAATAAAGTCGAATTATGGACCATTACAACCAATTCATTTTTAATCAGAAGCAATTCGTTGTTGATTTAATTTTGAATTAAAATCTGGTAACGGACGTGACATATCGGACGTGACAGATTTTTACGCCATACAATATTTTTACTAGTAACACATACTAAATTTAATTTTTTCAGTTCTTCTCTCCACCGTTTCGAGTCTTCAAAACCCTTTTTTTGGACATCTGAATATGAAATTTAAAGTTATAAAACCATTTGAGTTCATTTACTTGCTGGTTTACCTTTTTATGGAAACACCCATACATATCTATGTCGGTAGACGTACATGGCGTATACGTAACATGTGTATATGATTTTTCAAAACCGACTGCATGCTAGTTTTCCTTTCCATTTGGTCAATTATTTATGTGTCACTGCCAGTGGGATTAAAAGTCACTTCACTTTATGCTTATATCAAATAAAAGTGCAATTTGAATGAAAAATGTACACAATTTCTTTAAACTTTTTTGTGCGCTTGTTACGCATTTCAAATTGTTAAAATCTTTCAATTTCTGAAATTTGTTGCACTGCAACATCTGCGCCTTTTAATAACGTAAAACAATAAACTATTGTAACCAAACAATCCCTTGTAAAGCCTCTTTACTGCTTACCCTCAACTTGCAATATGAAAAACAATAGTGAAAATTGCATTTATTCATCCAATTAAGTTAAAAGCGTAGATACTCGTATTTGGATAATGCATGCAATAGTTATGACAGCAATCCAAGAGCAATGATGACAGCACTTGCCACAACAAAAACAAGCCAGAGTTCAAAGTGCTGATTGCCAGAGAACTTAAGCTGATTAAATAGACT
>NW_016163919.1:33186-34105 GCF_001687245.7 Rhagoletis zephyria | reverse complement strand
AAAAAAAAAAAAAAAACAAATTTACCTTAAGAAACGACAAATATTTAACCGAAATCAGCATGCACTCACGTCTGATCGCCAGTGTATGTATGTACATATAGAAACTTCCTTCAAGCAGCATATTTCAATACAAGTATAGGTATGTTGCTATAATTATAATGTAGCTTAAATATGTAAATCTTATTTATTTAAATATGAATAAACATTTTGAAATGGGTTCAGAAAATAAGCTTTGATAATCTAGACCTCAAAAGCATGCTTCTATCCTGAATGATGGTTGCACCAGCTTCCGAGAACAAGCGCTCGCTTGCCACTGGTCGTTCGGCATAATACGAACGGAGTGAATGAACGATGTCGATGTTTTTCACTTTTCTAGTCGATGTATCGACGATGTATCGTCCAGCAAAACATCGATGTTAACATCGATATTTTTGGACGAAACATCGATGTTTTGAAAATATCGATGCATCGTTTGCATCCCTAGTGACGAGGAAGCGCACCGAGTTGCTCGTGCTAGGCAACACGCTTTGTGCTCTCGTTCACCTGAGTAATTCTAGTTGGCCGTTCACAGCTGACAACAACAATTGTGTAAAAAAGAATTGCTCTGTGTGAACGCGAAAGGCAATACCAAAATAGAAGTTGCCGAAAATGAGCAACAAAAGTTTCTCTGTGTGTCTTAGAAAATGAGCAACACCTTCCACAAAAAATATTTACCAAAAATCAACGGTAATGGTCTGATTATGGTAACTTAAAGTAACTCCCGGCTCTCTCTTAAAAATTCTGTTATATGGGTGTTGCTTATAATCAGCGTTGCCATTTTAGCCGTTTTCCGGCTAGATTTAGCCGGTTTTGATAGCAACTAGCCGGAGAAAATTCGATCTAGCCGGCAGCCGATTCGTTAGCCGATTTAAAAAAAAAA
>NW_016163919.1:17720-27580 GCF_001687245.7 Rhagoletis zephyria | reverse complement strand
TTTTCATTTTCAATTTCATAGATTGTTTATAATGACTTTTGCTAAAATTTCAAAATCAAAAGTTATCAAAACAAATTCTATGGGACTGAGAAGTATTATTTTCTACTTTTTAGTCCATTTATAAAAGCGTTGTATATTAAAAAGTTTTTTTTATATTATTTATTTTGTGTTCATTACGAATCCGTAAGCATAAAGTTTCCATCAGCTCCAGATATTAAGAAAAACCAGGTCAAAGTGTCAGAAAATCGCGTTTTTTGCAATATTTGAGAAGCTCTAGCAAAGAAACAAAGGGTGGTAGAACCTTCCACTTAGGCTTAGATTCAAACTTAAAATCTCTTGAACAGGAAAAACTGATTTTGGGAAGTTTGAGTACCTACCGCAATTAAGCAAAAGGTGGTAGAACCTTCCACTTAGGCTTAAATTAAGGCTTGGACTTCTGACTTCAATCCCTGAAAATACCTTTCCTACACCTTGACCCTAAGGTCACCTATAGTCATTTATTGAACAGCTAACACTGATTTTTACACTTTTTTTCGATTGAATAGTTTTCCAGTATTTTTCTTATTGTTGGACGATAAAATTTAAATGAGTATAGGCGGCCATCAGGGGAAGGTGCAGGAATAATATTTTCAGGGATATTAGTATGTAGTTCCAGCTTTAATTTAAGCCCAAGCGGAAGAAGCTATCACCTTTTGTATTCTCGCAAGAGGTTCTTAAATATTGCCAAGAACGCGATTTTTTGACACTTTCACCACGTTTTTCTCAAAATCTGGAGCTGATGGAAACTTTATACTTACGGATTCGTAATCAGCACAAAAATGTGTATCAAAAACATCTTTAATATTTGCCGCATCAAAATCGGTGTTGCCCTGTGTTACCTACACCAATTATATAAAAAAATTTCCTTCTTTTTATAAGAGGTGACCTCTCGAACTGCAGAACTGAACCGCTCAGGAACAATTTGCTAAAAGAGCGTGCAATTGCTGGCTTATACCGATGACATCAAAAAACTCCGAAGTCTGTTCTGCCTTTTCCAAGTTGGAAAAGCAGTCGAATGGGTCATCAAACAAACAGTCAGCACATTCGCGCCCTGGCAGCCACGTCACTGTTGACAGTTATAATTTCGAGAAAGTAGAGAATTTCATTTACTTGGAAACCTAAAATTACTTAAAATTTCTTACACTTTACTCGATTTATTCAAATAAAATTGAAGTAGAAGGTATGCAATTTTAAGAAAAAGCAATTGCTTTGTTTTTATTCATTCGGTCCAATGTCAGCAAAGAAATCCAGCGCAGAATCACTCTTGGCAGCAAGTGCTACTTTGGACTGTGGAGGCAGTTCAGGAGCAAAGTCCTCTCTCGACGTACGAAAACCACACTCTATAAGTGACTCATCATGCCCGTGCTGGTATATGGCGCAGATGCATGGACAATGACAACATCCGATGGGCCGGCTCTTGGAGTATTCGAGAGAAAGATTTTGTGGAAGATTTACGGGCCTTTACGCGTTGGCGACGACGAGTACCGCAGACGATGGAACGATGAGCTGTATGAGCTTTAAAACGACATGGACATAGTGCAGCGAATTAAAATACAGCGGCTCCGCTGGCTTGGTCATGTCGTTCGAATGGATACCGAGGCTCCAGCTCTAAAAATATTCAACTCGGAGCCCGCTGGTGCTAGCAGAGGTATAACGCTTTCGTCAAGTTATTTAAGACGGCAATGGAAGATGTGCCTTCTGTCGACCACAAAACCAAATGTGAACGTGAATTGCTGGCGAAAACGTTGGACCAAATGTTTCAATAAAAAATAATAATTTTGGGCGGGACGAAGTTTGCCGGGTCTGCTAGTAGTTTATAGACCGATAGAGTACTCGCTCGACCGCTGCTGGTGCCTCGTTGCGCTTCGAGGCTGAAAATCTTCTGCCGAAAAGTGGTTGGAACAAACAAACAACACTTTTGAGAAGTTACCATGCAAGTGGCCATCCAGAAATTTGCAGCTAATTTTACTGAATAATGATGAAAATAATTGCATAAACAGATTTTCTATGTGCATTATACAATGCAATACGAGTATTTTACTAACCTTCCGTCTTACCGACCTATAATTTGAGGCGCAGCAGAAATCACAATAGCGATGCGCTGAATTTTGTGACTTAATCTCAATAGATTTTTTTGCAATAAATTGCTCTTGGTGCCTTACAAGAAATTTTGCATTGAAAACGGACGTTATCCAAAAGAAACCGCGTCTGTGTCCAATGAAACTAGGGTGACTAGATGAGTCGAAGGGCAAATAAGGATAGTCGCAAGCAGGGATGGAAAATCAAAATTTCAAATTGTACCTAATTTGACAATATAAATGTACCTTTTTGCTGTGAAATGTACCTAAAAAGTAGCTCACGATTTTGTTAACTTTTTTTATTATTTTCAGACAATTGGTAACAATTTATTAAATTTATACATTTTTTGCATTGGCAAGAAAGTGATTAATATATATATAAATAGTACATTGGGGTGCTCTAAATAAAAGTAAATTCGGAATTTTAATGCTCTCACACTCTAGGATTGTGCTTTACCGGAAAATTTGTTTTTATTTAAAAATCAAAAAATATTTAGGGGTCGCTTAAAGCACTCGAAGTTTTCCATGGGTTTTATCTAGGGAAGAACATGTTTTCATAGAAATGGTATACCATTTTTGAAAATCAATATTTTTCGATAAGCGCAATTGTTTTAATTGCTTTAAGCAAGATCTTAATATATAGTTAAACTAAAAATATACTCTTTCTGTAGTAATCTCTTTCATATCACATATTTCCACTTGTTAATTTAAAAAGAAATCAGATCTCAATGTAGATTAAAATACTCTGTTAAAAAACTAAATTTGATTTACTTAAGGAAGTTTGTATGAATTTTACTGAAAAGACTTTAAATACACTCAAAAAAAATTTTTGTTTATTTACGCATATTAAGAGAGGTAACCAGTTTCCTCTTTTAATGTGTGCAAATTTGCACGCCATGTAATAAAACTAAACATTGCCTGTTTACTTTTACATACCACGTTTGTCGGGAAAAGCAAAATTACACATTAAAAGTTTAAAATAGAGTAAATGTGAGCCCCTAATATTTATTATTAGTAGGAAATGTATTTTTAGTTTGAAAACTTTTGCAATTTTAAATATTTTATGTGTGTATTTATGTATATATTTTAAAGATCTCAAGTACAAAATCAAGTCCTGAACATCTTACACGTTTATTTACACAGATTCTTGTTGAAAAGTAGATGTTTTCAGTAGTAGTTTTACATGCTCTCTTTAGAGTGTACAGGTACACAACTATGGTCGGCATACTAACACATTCAAACGATTCAATAGCTGTGTTTTCGTATTCTCCAGCAAAAAATATCCAGTAACTTGCCAGTAACCAAATTTCGGAGAGTAAGTCAATATTTACTCCCAATGAGTGAAATATGCAAGAAAGTACGAAAACGCAAAACCAGCAAGAAGTTGCTAGTTTTATGAACAGCTGATTAATTTGTTATTTTCCGATGCAATTTTCTTAGAAAACTAGTATTTTCCATCTTATTATATATTTTAATGGGTTTGTTTTGTCAATTGCAACTCTAAAAGCACCACAAACAATTATTTTGTTAATGTGAATTACATTAACATGCCATCGGCTGTTTTTATTACTAGCAACTATTTGCTTATCCAGTAAAAATCCAGTAAAACTTGCAAGTTCAGCTGTCATTTTTGCTCTCTCAATTTCCCCTCTTTTGCTAGTTTCTTGCAAGTTTTTGCGTACGAAAACGACATCCAGTAAAAAAACAGTAAAATTAGTACTGGATTTACTGGATAGTGCGTACGCGAACAGGGCTATTAACTGGAAACAGTAATCGGACTTCTACCACAGTGTGGTAGATCTGCCAGTTTTTGAGCATCTACCACTCAAGGTCTGAAATCTACCACATATTCGCGTTTTTGAGTACACTGAGGGAAAAAAATATTAAAATCAAATAGAAACGTAATTGATCTTACTATAAACGTCAACGAAAGTACTGTATATTGGTAAATATTCAATTCAATTACGCGCATATTAAAATGACCGCGGTCGTACTGAAAAAGCAGCAGCGAAGTGAATAATCAAGACAAAAACTAAAAAAAAAATTTAATTTGCATGTTGCCTGCAGTGGGATTCGAACCCGACCATTTCCGGATATCAACAACTTGTGGCAAGCATCTTTGCGCACTCAGCTACACCCAGGCATATAAATCTGCTTTCAAATGTTGAATATCCATCAACACCACAGCACGCGATTTGTACTATGTATGCACGTGTGTGTTGTCGCCGCTCTCAGAGCGGCGCTCTGCATGCTTGGGGTGCGTATGTACACTTACATATACATACTCAGATGTGAACAGTCAAATACGTGCGTAATAAATTTTGTATGAAAATATTATTTTTAAATAGGAACATTTTTAAACGATAATCAAATATAAAGTATCCATTTTTACTATGCATTATTTCCCTCAGTGTAGTTTTATTTTTGCTTGACATAATCGCCTTGGTTTTAAGAGCGAAAATTGTCCAACACTGAACACTTATATGGTAACAAAGAATGATATAATGCAAGATTCCGCATCCCCGGCGAGGATGAAATTTCTCAAGTAAAAGTAAACAAAGCCGAATGGAAGGATAAAATAAACTGTAAAATAGTAAATTTTCTCAGTAATAAATTTTTCGACAGGAATCACGGTTTTATTGTGTTAAATTGCGAAATATATGATTTATAGAAGGAATTAATAACGAAAATGTAAAAAACGGAGATTCTTGTGAAAGTATTGGCAAATTTAAGTGCATCTAAAGTTTCTGAGGCGTTGCCAGACTGGACTGGAGTAGATTTACTCCGATTTCTTTTTTAAATTTAAAATCTACTCCCTACTCCGCTTGACTTAAATATTCTCCGTGTTTTTTACTTTTTCCCATTCACATTAAGAATTTAGTCAAAATAATATGGTAACATTTTAAATTTTTGCTCAATAACTTCTATGGCAACCACCAAGGTTTTATGTATATGTATATCAAGGTGTAACAGAAGTTGTTTCTTTTACTCCTTAACATTCCTTGCGGAATCATGTTTTATTTCCCACATCAGGGTATTGATTAAGGACCACAAAAATGTTTTGGTAAGGTGTATGTTTAACAACTTGGCAGAGTATATGTCGACGTTAGCTGTTTTACTGCACAGTAGTGCTACTGCCGATCGAAAAATTTCAGAGATGAATCTCATTAAAAATAAACACAGGAACAGGCTTAATGACAAAACAGTTGAAAGATAAACCAAACGTCTGAAATTTATACGCCGTCTGATTATATACTTATTTAAAAAAAAATTATTCATGGAAAGTTTGGTTTGAATACTATTTAGAGATCAAGCTGATTTACAAGCACTCCATTTCAATACTATACTATTTAATAAAAAAAAATGTTAATCTGCTCCGAAAACTTCGATTTTGCTCCGATTTTTCGAGTCATTTACTCCTGAATCGAGTTTGAGTAGTCCGAGCGCTGGGCGTTGTTTACTTTTACTTGAGAATTGTTAAAATCGGTAAATCCCAATTAGCTGTTTCTGGAACGTGTCACATTTGTTCGCTACTTCGTGATGTGATAAAAAGAAAAGCTGGCAGCACTCCGCAAGGTAGCAGAAATCTCTTAAAATCCCAGTGCGAAAATGTTATGTATATTTAGTAATCGAAAAAAATTATCAGTAAAACAACCCTTTTCACATTCGAAAATGCATTTTTTTCCCATGGCGATGTCCAAAGAAAAGTGGGACATTCAATTTTGCATTACCTAGTATCGAGAAATGAATGTGTGTTTAATATGATATTTTTGGAACTTTTTGAATACATTAGAATGCTGATTACATAGTTAGCAGTAATATCCCTGTGGGGAAAATCTCTAGTTCTGAACTGGGGCGCTTCTAGTACATTTAGACCCAGTACTGGTTCGCGATAAATCTCTTTTGCATGCAAGCAACTGGCGAATTTAACATGGCGATGTCCTAGGAAGTGTCAATTGCCCCCGGTGCATCCCTTTTTCGATAGTTCCGAAATAGTCCTAAATTCTATAGTTCCGAACCAGTTCTGAAATCGATAGACGAAAGAAAAAAGTATAATGATTTTTCATCTTTTTGGTTCTTCTGTGTGTGCGATTTTAAGTTATTTTGGAAGAAATGTGTTTTCAATTTGAAATTAAATTTGTTTGAATGATTGTAAGAAATGTTTGTTTACATACTTTTAGCTGTAGCTGAGTTTTCAGAGGTGCTCGANACATATCTATATAAAGTAAACAAGCCCCCCGCTGCATCCCTTATTCGATAGTTCCGAATTAGTTCTAAATTCGACAAATAAGATCTAGTTCGTTCTGCATCTCTTTTTCTATAGTTCCGAACCATTTCTAAATTCGTCACTTTAGATATCGATTTCTATTGAAAAAACTGAAATAAATTAGTTTTTTAAAAGTACCACTTTTCTCCGATTTTGGACTGGTGGGGATTTAGTTCATATCGGACTAGTTCGTTTTTGGCGATAAAGACCTAGTACGGAACTAGAAATTTGATTCACTAGTCCGCGGTTTCCCTGCAGGGATAATCGAGAACTCATAAGAAATACATTATATTAGATATCGAAAAATATCTTAATAAGAAAGAAACTGCTTTACACTGTCAAGGAAAAAAATTGCCAAAACCCAACGCAATTTTTAGCAACCTCAATCTTGCACTTTATTGCACTAAAATTAATTGTTTTTAAGTCTAATTTAAAAGTTTCCCATTTAGGTGAAACCTTGCAGAATTTTTTTAATTTTTGTACAAAGTTTGGTCCAAACGCAGAGATATAAATTTTTTTGAAATCTACCACATTTTTTTAAAGCCCGATCCCTGACTGGGACTGGGTGCATTGCTCAGCTGGCGCTCTTCGTATGTGAAACACACATGGGCCCAGAGAGCGCTCAGAATTCTTTAGGGGTGGCTTACAAGCATGAATATTTTCTCTCTCAAACCAAATTTGGGGGGTGCCTCAACTAAGATTTGGCAGAAAAAGTTTATCTGCATTAGCAGGGCTTAATAACATCATTTTATGAACCCTACGTTAAATGAATATCAGAAGCTTTAATATATTTAGTTATAATTACCAACCCATGGTTATAGTTCCCAATCCTTAGTAACAGTTCCCAAGTGTTGTCAAAATTTGGAAACTAAATATCTTTAGTTTTCGAAACTAACCCTTTTTCTCAATGTAAATAAGAACCTCATCGGACTATAAATACGGGGTTTTCAAATATCTCGACACCTAGCGGATTAACTCATCTTTCGTATTCCATTGTCATCGGGTTCTGATCCAGCTGTGAAGTTTCAAGTCTGTTGGTCATCGGGAATAGAGGTTTACGTCGACAGTCTTTGCGGCGGCGGCGTGGTCAACTACTGCCCATAAGGTAGATTCCAAAGAGCCATGAGGCTACTAATCTTATCATGTCATCTCGTCAGCGCTAGGCATTCGCAATCAGGTTATAATTCCATTTATTTCATTATTGAATTAGTTTTAAATTTAAATATTGTTACTTCCTACTTGAATTAAAATTTTGAGTGACAGAAGAAGGTCTAAGATATATACATATACATGGTTCTCTATGTTCTCTATAGATCCGTGTGTACTATTTAAATTTAAAGAAATAAAAAAAAATTTAAAGTTAAGTTATTGGAGTAATTTATATCGCTAATAATAAATTTTTGTAATAATCTTATCAATAGTTATGTTAAATTACGGAGTTCTTACGATTTTTTGCGAGTTATAGATGGAAAACTAGGGTGGTCTACTATTATCCAACAGTTTTACCCATCAACTCTCAGCAGAACATGCCTTTTTGACCCACTCTTTAAAATATGGCTTACAGGTGTTAAAATTTCCACTAAAATATTAAGCGCCAAATTTTCCTAAGGATAACCGAAAGTAAGGAAAAATACTACTAATTTCCACCAAGAATGGAGCAAAACCTTCCTGGGGTTTGAGCACCACTTCCTTCAAGCGATGTATTTCAATGTGCATTCATCATGAAAATGTTGTACAAAATTCCTTAGGCGCCGAAGGCCCCGCCGCCGCCGCGCCGATATTTTCGTAACTCGGCGGCGGCGCGTGAGGAATGACAAAAAAGGAGGCGGCGGCGTGGTTCGGCGGCATATACCTCTAATCGGGAAGTCGTTGTCACAATCCCGGGATCCCGGGATTTAGATTCATTACTTTTCAACAATTTAAATCGAAAAAATTGCTTCTACTTATATTGTATGAGAAGCTCTCCTACCATAAAATAAATAATAAATAAATGGGTTTGAAACCTACTTCTTAATTTAAAGTTTAATATTTTCTCTCTAACATCAGGATTTATTTTAAATTACTTTGTAATTTTAAAGATATGATTAATTCCAAAAATTATTTAAAAAATTCAATACAATGTATTTAGAATAAAAATGTGGGTACTAAATGCAAGAGGAACCTTCTTTAGAATTAAAAAAACTAACAATTTTTGGATTCACAAGGATGAATAGGTATTTTTTTTAGCTGATAAATACCTTGTTTATTACCTTGTTTATACCGCACTAAAAAATAACTGATTTGACTTCACACATATTTCTTTCAAACATTTATACCTCGGTCTTTATAGCGCACTTGCTCAAACCGTATTTAAAAGTAAACAAAATTTGTTATTTTTATTCGATATTTGTGATAATTAATTTGCGCGGTGGACCTAAATAGAAGCGAAAAAAAAATCTAATTTGTTATAATAATAATTCAGATTTAAAACGGGCTCTATAAATAAAAGCAGACTTTTTTCACTTCGCGTCAAATGAATTATATGTTTATACCTGTTTTCTAACCGATGCACACTGGGGCTTCTTCATAGAGGGANTTCAACAATTTAAATCGAAAAAATTGCTTCTACTTATATTGTATGAGAAGCTCTCCTACCATAAAATAAATAATAAATAAATGGGTTTGAAAACTACTTCTTAATTTAAAGTTTAATATTTTCTCTCTAACATCAGGATTTATTTGAAATTACTTTGTAATTTTAAAGATATGATTAATTCCAAAAATTATTTAAAAAATTCAATACAATGTATTTAGAATAAAAATGTGGGTACTAAATGCAAGAGGAACCTTCTTTAGAATTAAAAAAACTAACAATTTTTGGATTCACAAGGATGAATAGGTATTTTTTTTAGCTGATAAATACCTTGTTTATTACCTTGTTTATACCGCACTAAAAAATAACTGATTTGACTTCACACATATTTCTTTCAAACATTTATACCTCGGTCTTTATAGCGCACTTGCTCAAACCGTATTTAAAAGTAAACAAAATTTGTTATTTTTATTCGATATTTGTGATAATTAATTTGCGCGGTGGACCGAAATGGAAGCGAAAAAAAAATCTAATTTGTTATAATAATAATTCAGATTTAAAACGGGCTCTATAAATAAAAGCAGACTTTTTTCACTTCGCGTCAAATGAATTATTTGTTTATACCTGTTTTCTAACCGATGCACACTGGGGCTTCTTCATAGAGGGAGATGCTCAAAACTCATTTTTCGAAAGTTGGTATTTAAGATAAAAAATATATACCAGCAGATACATAACAAAGTAGCAAATCTCGTGTATAAACATTGGGTTCCGAACTACTACCAGTTGCCGCGTGAAACAGCTCAAAGTAAACTTTTCAGTCAGAAATTTTTTTTTCCGATATCGAAAGCGAGTTCATATGTGTTATTAAAGGCTGTCTTATTATGTTTAAGGTTACTATTAGTTT
>NW_016163919.1:0-14778 GCF_001687245.7 Rhagoletis zephyria | reverse complement strand
GTTTTTAAGGAAAGAACACAACGGACTTCAATTCTTATATTCAAATTTAGGGGTACCGTTAATTTCTTCATGATCCAATCATCGGATCTCTAAACCAAATTACGGGACGAACCTTGAGGTACCATCTTTCTACAAAAAAATTATTATTGAAATCGGTTCACGTGGTCCAAAGTTACGTATTCCGGCGAATTGATAACCTCCCCTTTTTTAAAGTCGGTTAAAAGTATTTGAGTTCTGTTAATCTCATGCAAATAAAGTGCAGTTTATGAATTTTAAAACGCTTATTTATTTATTACATACTGTACATAAAACTTGCATAAATATATTTTAAAGAGCGTATTATCTGAAGAAAATTTTCAGTATTTTCCGGTGATATATCTTCAGAAATATAAAACCCCCCCTAAAATATATTCCTGGGTGCGCCCCTGGTTCCTTCTATGTTTTAACGTGAACTTATTAATTTTTGTCAGGCACATTTTGTCATTATTTTATCAAAAATATGTTCCAAGTGGGAGTGTTTTAAGAAAACTTCAAACTAAATTGAAGAGAATGGTATATACCGTATGTATTTATTCTTTATTTCAATACTGTTCCAGACGGAACCCTTTTATCCATTAAAAATCGGGATTTGTGTGAAATATTTTTTAAAAGCCCGTCTAAATTACTACAATGCAAGTTCAGAGATGTGGAACAATATATTTCAAGCCAAACCAGCTGCCCAGCTTCGGAAAGAAAGAAGTTGCAAATATGTTTGCGCAATTTCAAGAGCTACATTACCTTAAAATGGATCAGATGCGGTAGACACAAAAATAGATTTTATGAATCGGAAAAAGCGAGGTTAGAAAAAACTTGTCAATTTGTGGTGTATCTGATACCTAAAGGAGGAAGGCCCACTAAAGACTCNTTTATTCTTTATTTCAATACTGTTCCAGACGGAACCCTTTTATCCATTAAAAATCGGGATTTGTGTGAAATATTTTTTAAAAGCCCGTCTAAATTACTACAATGCAAGTTCAGAGATGTGGAACAATATATTTCAAGCCAAACCAGCTGCCCAGCTTCGGAAAGAAAGAAGTTGCAAATATGTTTGCGCAATTTCAAGAGCTACATTACCTTAAAATGGATCAGATGCGGTAGACACAAAAATAGATTTTATGAATCGGAAAAAGCGAGGTTAGAAAAAACTTGTCAATTTGTGGTGTATCTGATACCTAAAGGAAGAAGGCCCACTAAAGACTCTGGGGAATTTAGTGACCAGTCAAAACGTAGGAAAACTGCCTAGCTTCGTCAAGATTATTTCCACGAACAATTAACGTTCGCAGCACAAATGAGCCTGCGAGCTATTGGAAAGCGCAGTGAAGCTAAACAAGTTCTCGACACTATTAATCCCCCATCTGAAGAAACTTCTCTGAACTGCCGCATGTTTTTTTTTCGAATCGCGAAATGAAGATTTCAAAGCGTATCGTGAACGTTTTAGCCGAAAAACTTCAAGGAAAGCTTACCTTGACGATGTATTTCATCGTCCACTTTATTCTTCTGATCCTCATATTACGAGTTTAAGACCTTAACAAACAGTAAAAAGATCCAGAAGTAAAATACATGCTTTTAGAAGAGAACTTTGAATATACACAACCTGAATCTGATGATTATATAGACGAATAAAATTTGTATCGTGCCTTGTACCGTTTTGTTATTGTTTCTATTTTGCGAATTAGTTTTTCAGTGTTTAAAACACGAAGTGACATATTGGAAATAGTGGATGATCTGGGTTTATAATTTTTCTCTAAATATCTACATATTTTTCAATTTAACAAGAAAAAAAAATTTGTTGGACAGTGTTAGTACACAAAATAATGAAACACTATTATAAAAATAATATTATATTTCCGTTTTAGATGTGTCTTCGTAGTTTTCAGGGGAAAAATCCGGTTACAGACTTTTGAGCACAAACTTGTATGAAGCAGCCCCATTGTGCGATGTGAGAAATAAAAAAGCGATTTGAAAACAAATTCGAGTCAATACACTTTTGAATTTCTAAGCGTATTGAAAGTTGGTTTATGCTTCGGTTTTGAATCACAGCGAACTAGGTCTAAGCGCTTTATGTGTCGGTATAAACAAGGCATATACCGACACACATAAAGCGCTTTGACCCTATTCACAACTCAAATGAATAACAGAGAGTTTTTTCAGATTTATACTATTTCACAAAAATCAATTTATTTATTATATGTATTTGGGTTAGTGTATAGGTATACCAGCGGGGGGATAATTTGCACTTGCTAAACTTCGAATCACGTATGTTTGGGTTGAGAGGTAGCGAACGATTAAACCTAAACCTATTGCTTGGCTATTACATAGATATCAGATGTTTGTTCACAATAGCCGAAGGTTTGTTACATAGTTAAATATATGTACAGGGTGAATATTTCATTTTGACAAATTTAAGGTATGTATTCTTAGGTAAGTATTAATTCAGGTAAGTATTAATTCATTAATATAGTATAAAGGGTAAGTGCAAAATATATTTCAAAATATTTAAAGCTCCATTAAATTCGGACCCATGTCCTTAACACGCCGGCGGGGCTGCGGCGACGAGACCTGAACCAGGTCCTGCAGTTGCTCCAGAGTTTCCCAAGCCTGGTTAAACAACCCGCGGCTACGCCATTGGAAGGCAGGAGCGGGACGTTGTTGTTGAGCTGCTTTCTTTACTGCTCGTCCGGTGGGTCTGCGTGCTGACTGCGTAGGCGCCCGTTGCATGAGAGGTAGCTAAGCAATTTATGCAATATCGGTGCACTCTAGCGGATTCATAGCGTTCTCCGGCGTCATGGCCAGTGAGGCGCGGCAATAGCGCAGCGTATGGGTGCGGCAGCACAGTCGGCATTTGCTGAATTCTTGGGGCCTGTAAATACACGGTCGAAGGACATTGTTAGTGGCATGCGGGTGATTGGTGAACTGAGACGAGAAAAAATGTGAGAAAGATAGTAGAGTGAGTGTAAGGCTACGCGGGTGGTAATAAGCAAAGCTTCGTTATGTTGCGTGTGACGGTTCCGCTTTGGGTGCGAATGTCTACAACGCCATTCGTTGTGGGGAAGGAGATCGTCTTTGAATACAACTAAGTCCCCTTCGTTTAGATTGGCTTCCTGGTCTTTCCATTTGTAGCGCTTATGGAGTTCTTGCAGATACATATTCATTTTTCCATCGCTTGCCGAACTGGTGCCACTTATTTATTAGGGAGAGATTTTCGAAGTTTGGCTCAGGAATGGAGAGTAGCGGGACACCGTGGAGAAAGTGACCTGGTGTCAAAGTTTGTAGGTCATCAGGATCTTGTGACATCGGGGATAGCGGTCGCGAATTCAAAACCGCTTCAAAACGGACAAGGAGAGTGTTGAAATCCTCATACGTGAATTTATGGGTGCCCGCAACTTTGGTGAAATGAATCTTGAAACTTTTCACTGCTGCTTCCCAGAGTCCTCCCATGTGTGGGGCGTACGGGGGAATGAATTGCCATGAGAGGCCGTGGAGGCCATATTTGTTGGCAATATCCGTTGAGACTTCCTCAAGAAAGGTGGACTATTCCCTCTTGAGACTTCGTTGTGCCCCTACAAAGGTTTTTCCATTGTCGGACATCACTTTGTGTGGTATTCCTCGGAGTCCGATGAATCGTGTGAATGCTGCCTTAAAAGCTTCTGTTGTTAAATGAGAGCAAAGTTTGAGATGTATAGCTTTTGTGGGGAGACATACAAAAATGAAGACGTATGCTTTGGAGTGAGATTCTCGACGAAGAGTAGAGGTTTTTACCAGGAACGGACCAGCAAAATCAACACCAATGGTTTGGAATGGGAGCGACTATGTAGAGCGTTCTGGGGGTAACGCGGCCATCATTTGCGACTTCATATTTTGCTTGTAGATGGTACATGTCTTGCAGTGAAAGATGCATGTCTTGATCTTCTGCTGATGTAGTATTCCTGCTGAACCATGCGGATCATCAGCTGCTTTTCGGCGTGTAGTAGTGTTGAGTGGAGGAAAGCGAGAAGGTGAGAACATAGCGCTGAGTTATCTGGTATAATAATGAGGTGCCGTTCATTATAACTGACGGCGGCGTAAGTGAGGCGTCCGTTCACGCGCAGCAGGCCTGACTTATCCACAAATGGGTTAAGGGTGAGCAATGGGTGTCTTTTGCTGATTGGGTTTTTCGCTTCCAATGTGGTCATCGTTTCTCCGTAATATTTGTGTTGAGCATTCAGGATGAGACGTAATTTCGCCTGATTTATTTCTCCATGCGTTAGAGTGAGGGTTTGTGGGACGGGCAACCTTTTAGCTTTGTTTATAAACCTTAACATGAATGCTACCACTCTCAGATCTCTTGAGTAGGAGGAGAAGCGGTCTAAGAGATCGGTGCTTTCGGCTGCGCGGAATTCTTCTATGTGCATTTGTTCCGGAGGAGATCGGTAATTTGCTGTGACTTTAGTCCATAGTGAAGGGGGCTTTGTTAGCCATTCGGGGCCTTTCCACCAGAGAGAACAGTCTTAGAGGTCTTGGGGCTTGGCTCCTCGCGTGCCTAGATCTGGTCGATTGTCGGCGCTGCAGACGTGACGCCACGTAGCATTGTTGAAGTTTTGAATGATCTGGGATGTCTTTTTGCTACGTACGTCTTCCACATCCACGGAGGTTTTTCCAACCACGCTAGAACGATGGACACACACAACACACAACATTAGTTCATGTGGGGGCAGATCTAGTTGAGATCGGATGTGTTTCACTAATTTTGAGAGGAGAACCGCACCGCAGAGTTCCAGTCTGGGAAGAGAGACCGTTTGAAAGGGTGCGACTTTACTTTTTCCTGCGAGAATATAGGACGTCGCATCTTCGCCATGTGGAACTCTGAGATAGACCCAAGCGCAGAAAGCCTTTTCCGAAGCATCTGAGAAACCGTGCACTTGAATTGAGTTATTAGGGCTGAACTGAACCCAACGGGGTATCCTTGATCCATTCCATTCTATTGAGGAGTGAAGTGGGTTTGACAGTTTCGTCCCAGTCTGTTCCTTCCATCCAGAGCTGCTGGAGGAGAGTTTTCGCTACTATCATTATGGGCGATAGCTGTGAGTTAAAACGGATGCATAAACTAACTTTCAAAACGCGTTGAAATTGAAAAGTGTATTGACTTGAATTTGTTTTCAAATCATGTTTTTATTTCTCTTATCCGTTAGAAAACAAGTATAAACGCATCATTCATTTGACGTGAAGGGAAAATTGGCTGGTTGTCTTTTTACCGCCCGTTTTAAATTTGAATTATTTACCTTGTTTATACCTGCTCAAGAACCGCATTAACAAAAAGCTGATTTGGCTCGACACATATTCCTTTCAAGCATTTATACCTGTGTCGTCGTGTCCTCGAACTGGGTCAAAACGCTTTATGTTTTGGTATAAACAAGGTAATTGTTATAATAAATTCGAATTATTGTTTGCTTCCATTTCGGAGAACCGCGAAAATTAATTATTAAATAAATTTCGTATAAAAATAGCAGATTTTGTTTTGTTTTGTTTTGTTTGAATACGNTTAATTATTAAATAAATTTCGTATAAAAATAGCAGATTTTGTTTTGTTTTGTTTTGTATGCGCTTCATCGAGTGCGCTATAAAAATAGAGGTATAAATGCTTGAAAGAAATATATGTTGAGTCAAACCGGCTTTTTGTTAATGCGGTTCTTGCATAGGTATAAACAAGGCTAAAGTCAGAAGGACGGATTTCGTTGACGTTATCGAGTTTATATATTAACATATAATTTTTTGAAAAGCAAATATTGCGAAATTTCAAGGACAAAATTAGTGGAAATTATAAATCCATGCCAAGAACCCCGGGATTTTCGAGACCTAAAAAAGGCCGGGATACCGGGATTCCGGAAATCCGAGGATTTACATTCCTAATACATACATACAGAGCAAGTTAAATAAAAGCTTTTAAAAAACTACTAAAGTGGGCTTTAAAACACCAAGAGATAATTTTGTCTATGTAATTTTAACAAGCTTAAATTATCAAAACATCAAAATACCATTTTAATTTTTTTCCGGCGAATGTCGTCATATGGCCCATTGTGCGCCTGGTAATTTTAGGTACTATATTATATTTTTAAATAAAATACCGCAATATTGCTTTAAATTTATAAATTTTGTTAACAACTAAGGAAGTAACGTTCGACACACATTTATTTTAAAGTTAATCAGACATTTTAGTTTTGCTATTCTTGGCAAATAATCCCAGGATTTTCAGGATTTGTAATTTCCACTAATTTTGTCCTTGAAATTTCGCAATATTTGCTTTTCAAAAATTTATATGTTAATATATAAACTCGATAACGTCAACGAACTCCGTCCTGACTTTTGCCTTGTTTATCACGATCCAGAAAGTAAAGGTCGCGCCATTCGCGGACCGCTAACCCCCTCTTCGTCGATTTGACAGTATCCACCTAATCGCTGACGTCATAAAATACTTTTGTTTAGATTCCCTGTTGCCACCTTCATGCTTTTCGCACCAAATTTAGTGGATATTCAAAACGCGAAAATTTTTGAGTTTGGTGCTTGGCGCGTTTTTGGTGCTTTTGTTTTTAATTTGAAGATACCAAATTAGAAAATCTTAAAAAAATTAAAGCAAAATTCATAGCAATCGTAAGTGTGGTAAGCAACTTTACAAAAATTTAAACAAAATCATGGCACAGTGGCAATCATAAGCGACAACAAAATATGTGACAGCACCTTCAATCATGCAAGAAGAAATCAACCGTCGTGCAAGAAACATTGATTTTTATTAATTTGAATCGGCATCCTTACAATAAAATTATGTATGCATATAAAGTCTATAAAATACGCCAATAAAAATGTGGTGCTTTTTCAAATTCAAAATTTGGCAATACTTTTGTCCGATGCTTCCTCTTTTTCTTGTCGAGTTCGTCTTGCTCTCTCATTCTGGTATTTATTGACGTCACGGCCAGTTGCTCTCAGCTCGATTGGCGCAATCTTGTATTCTATCATTCTTGCTTGTTTATACCTATGCAAGAGCTTTGGTTCAATAAGTAAGAGAGGCAAATCAAATTTCTCAAATAAGTGTCAAGAGGAAGAATAAGTGTCAAAAGAATTAATACCCAGACGTTTCTTTATTTATAATTTCATTACCAAATTTTTCTTTTTATTTTTAAGTACAGTTAGTTCAACAGCAAAAACCAACAGAATCAATTTTTTCAGTTTCATATATAACTCGGGAGAATTCAAGAAATACCAAAAATTTCAATTAGATTTTTTAAAAAATTGTTGAGTAAGCAGTTTTGAAGGTCATTAAATTTCAAATAACAAGGTGTAAATTTAAAGTCCATAAAAACTACCGTTGATTTTTGAGATTTTTTTTTTAGAGGGTGTTGCGCATTTTCTTCCATATAAAATAAACTTTGTTCATGCGTTATATGGAAGAAAACGCGAAACACGCTTAACAAACAAAATTCTCAAAAATTAACGGTAATTTTTAAAGACTTAAAAGTTGCGCCTTATTATATTGAAATTTAATAAGCTACAAAACTGCTTACTCAAAATTTCTCTAAGAAATCGAATTGAAAAGATGAAAATTTTGATGGAAATTTTTTGGTATTTATTGAATTTTCCCGAGTTCTATATGAAATTGAAAGAATCGGTTCTACTGGTTTTTGCTGTAGAATGAATTATGTTTTTATAACAATATAAAAGAAAAGTGGTATGAAATTTGGCCATATATTAAATATATATTGTCAAGGACACTGGAAAAAACTACTGATATGCCAAATCACCTAATAAATGAAAAGAAAGTTTCTGTAGATGTTTTAACTCTTAAGACTATATTTCCTTCCTCTACAAAATCTTAGTCCAATTAAAAGGCCATTTAAACAAAAAGTTTTCCTCAACAACGGAAACGTTATTTCTTCCATTCCATGTATTTCACAATTAAAGAATGGTGTCTAAAAGTAATGCAATATATATACAAAATATTTGGCCGTTCTCAAGTCAACAAATTAAATTAAATTTGACCACATTTTATTCGATAGGGCAGTAGTGACAGAATAACACACTCTGTTTATTTTATTTGTATGTGTGTATGTTTATATTTAGTATACAGTGTTTGCACAGCGCACATGTGAATGAAAATAAAAAGGAAATGAATAAATCCGCAATGTTTTAAGTCTCCACACAATATTTAAAAAAGAATAACAACGGATACAAGACAGACAGTTGGATACATCCGGTGCGGTGCCTCCTTCCCAGCAATCGCTCGGGTATATCCTTGTCGGTGGTACTCCTTTGTGGCCCTTTCATTCGCAATGCCTAAGATTTAATGTTTTGTTTAATATTTTAAAGCTTTCCGCCAACGCCACCAATACCATCACCGCCTCCTCATTCACGCAACAAACCAAAATACAAAGGGAGCGCATGCAAACTGACCAGGGCATGGACTTCGAGAAAATTAATAGTGATAGATTTTACATACAAAAGATGGTAGAATTAAAAAAAAAAACTATATTAAATAGTTTTTATTCATATAGTTCGTGTAATTTTTGTTTTTGTACTCCTGCTATATCCTTCTATTAATTCGTCATGAGCAAGGCAAAAAAAGCACATTATCTGCCCTTGAAGCTTTGTCAGGGGAGACGGTTGCGCAAAACGACAATATTATGAAATACGTTAGCTAGACAAGAACAAGAAGGCAAAAACCTACCCTTTTACAGGGTTGAGTGTAACATCAAACAAATTTTGCACCGGGGAAGTTCAACATTTTATGAAATAAACGAAATCGTCATCGTATGCTTGAAGTTTGCATACCATTCGTTTGTCATCCTCAACAAAAAGCGTATTGCTAACAAAAAATATTTCCATAAACAGCTAATAGAGATGCAATTTCTCTTTTAAATTGGACGAGGTCAGAGTTAACTTTCCATTTGTAAGTATTTTAGGTGTGTTCGATGACAAAATATGCTTACATACACTGCATTCAATTAAACCTCTTTGCTTTCTTTCCGAAATGTATTGGTAGATTTTTTGCCTATGTTGGTAAAAATGGTAAAAAATAAAATACAACTAAAAAGGTGGTAGACCTACCAATAAAGTGGTCAAGTCCGTGCACTGAAACTGAGTGACTCATTTGCTACAAAGATGTATAGTGTATTGTTTTCTGTGGCACTTTGTGTATATTTCTAGCTAACGCTAACTACCCAGTGGGAAAAGGTAATGTCTGGTAAGTCCCATGCCACAGGTTTTCAACCCGTCAACCCGGCAGTCAAACACACATCCATTCGGCTACAGCAGCTGTTGAGATAACGTGAAAAAAAACATAAGCCCTGTTCGCGTATGCACTATCCAGTAAATCCAGTACTAATTTTACTTGTTTTTTACTGGATGTCGTTTTCGTACACAAAAACTTGTAAGAAACTAGCAAAAGAGGGGAAATTGAGAGAGCAAAAATGATAGCTGAACTTGCAAGTTTTACTGAATTTTTACTGAATAAATGTTTACTCGCAACTATTTGCTAGTAAGAAAAACCGCTGATGGCATGATGCTTACAGTTCTATTCTGCGCTGGTAACATAAATTTTGTAACCGGTAATTAAAGTGTCTGTAAATTTTTAAACCTTTTTCGCATTCTGTGCTCTCTTGTAACTAGGGTTGCCAGATTCTGAAACGAAGAAAAGAGTACATTTCTATTTTTTTANTGAATAAATGTTTACTCGCAACTATTTGCTAGTAAGAAAAACCGCTGATGGCATGATGCTTACAGTTCTATTCTGCGCTGGTAACATAAATTTTGTAACCGGTAATTAAAGTGTCTGTAAATTTTTAAACCTTTTTCGCATTCTGTGCTCTCTTGTAACTAGGGTTGCCAGATTCTGAAACGAAGAAAGGAGTACATTTCTATTTTTTTAAATTGTTTTCTGCAATTTATTGTTACAAATTACCATTAATTAGGTACAACAAACAAATATATCTTAGATATATTTTTCAAAGCAACAATAAATACTAAAAATAAATAACTAAACTCTACAAGATAATTTCGGACTCTTCCTGAATGTATGGCCATTTTACAACGCTTTTCTCAACTTGCAATTTTGTATGTCCAGACCACCATTTATACTATAAATTTAGTAAAGCTATTTATGGCAAATTCTAGATATCAACCTAGTCTAGATATCAACCTCGTTGTAGGCATCATATTCAACTAGACGACTCTAGAGCGACATCGGGGCGACACCCGCCAGGAGAAGTTAAATATGTCGCCCCGCCAGGAGAAGTTAAATATGTCGCCTAAATATATGCACTATTTACACACGCTACAGCGGAAATGGACGACACGCCATTTCTTTAAATGAAATTAACTGCTGCTATATGTATGTATGTGTGCATGTACTAAATGTGTATGTTTACATATATGAGCAAACAACATTTTGCTTGCATAGTCTTCTGTTCTCTTTTCCCTGCAAGTTGAATTATTTTAATATCTATTTCAAAATTTTGTACAGATAAAGGACCATTTTATTTTTCAAAAAACCCTGTGCGACAGTTATTACTTTACACCCTGTTTATGATAAAATATTAATAGCTGGAAAAAGGAGTTCAAAAGAAGTACAAAACTAATAAAGGAGTACATTTCCAGATATTTTTTTTGGGAGTATAAGGGAGTACATTGCAATAAAAAGGAGTACGTTTACTCCCAAAAGCAGTACGTCTGGCAACCCTACTTGTAACCGGTAAATTTGGTTACCATCTCATAAGCTGGTAACAAAATATTGCCCCGTGAAATATGCAATACAGGAACAAATCTCCATAGCTGAATTGCTGAATATTTTCACTGCATTACCAACGTACCTAGAATCGCGGTGACAAGAAGTGATAACATTTTTTGGTAATAAAATTTTCCGGTCACAAAATCTTCGGTAACGTGCAGAATAGACCTGTTAATGTAATTCACAGTAACAAAATAATTGTTTGTGGTGCTTTTAGAGTAGCAATTGACAAAATAAACCTTTTTAAACATATAATAAGATGGGAAATACTAGTTTTCGAAAAAAGTTGCATCGGAAAATAACAAATTAATCAGCTGTTCATAAAACTACCAACTTCTTGCTGGTTTTGCGTTTTCGTACTTTCTTGCATAAAATAAGGCAGATCGGAATATGCCCTCTCTGGGAAGACAATACTTGTAATTATTGTACCATGGCTTCTACCAAGGCATATTTAATAAGGTAGAAGTGACAACTAGCTCGAACTCTCTTGTAGCTAGTTATAATGTCAAAAAACTGTAAACAACCAAATTAACCCTTTGAGGTGCGAGTGCTATGTTTGCTACAAATTAGCATCAATTTAAACGTATCATGTTGAAATTATACCAGATGCAGCAATAAGAGCGAGATGAAAGATTTGACACTATCTTATTTGAAAACTTGCCTTTAAAAACTTGTACAAGATAGCCGAATGCCAGGAAATTAAAGGTAGAAAGCTGTTTTATTACTTCATCTGTTTATAATTTCACCACGGAAACGCATCAGCATAAATATGTACATACATATGTACGTGCATATACTAATTTTCAGAATTACTTCAATATTACCTTCAAAGAACTTTAATTGCATTCGCATCTTATATGCACGTATGCATATGGACAGAAACGAATACCTCCTAAAGGAAACCAGGTAATTAAATGGAAGAAATGTTTTATGAAACTGTTGTAAACAGTTTTTTGCTTTTATTCGCGCGTTTAGTTTATTAGTACCAGGTTGACTGAGCCGTGCCCGGAGTGCATATACTTTTTAAAGTTTTCAAGATTTGGACAGCTTTAAAAAAATATTTTGGAAATAAACAAAAAAATATAGGATTTCCATATCTATTAAGTAAATTCTTTACTCTAAAATTTAGGTGGCAACCCTATTCCGAAATACGCTGGAATGAATGGTACCATATCTTGAGCATATGTGTACTATGTATGTATACATAAAAAAATGTTGATTGAGATTAACAAAGTAAAAATTTGCATTACAAGGAAGCGTGGCAACCCTGATGGAAAATATTTTCTGACCAAAGTTCTCAACAATACTTTCATTTGATATCCATTTGCGATGTTTTAGATAAATTGTGTATGATCGAAAATAAGTGTCAACCTTACTCTATTATCCTAGGATATAACATTTTGTGTATAGGGAAAGCATTGTTTAAGAAGCTTCTGTTGGTACCAATGAATAGTAATATTTTACCCTTTTTTCTAAACAAAAAATTAAATAAATACGCGATTCAAAATAGGTAGCAACCGTATTAAAAACATTTTTGAATTAGGGATCTTTAAACTAACTTCCCATATCCATACCCATATGATGTTTAAATTATTTTGTAACTAATTTCGAATAGGTGGCAACCTTATACGAGTCTTCTCGGGGATATTGCCTATTCAGACAACCTTAAAATCCAAAACATTATTTGTGTACAAAATTTTATCAAAATCGTTAGAGCCGTTTCCGAGAACCTTATGGATATATATATATATATATATATATATATATATATACAAGAATTTTCTCGTACATACTTATTTATGTATATCAGTGTAAATCTAGGTCCTGGCGTGATTGTTTTGGTATTTTGTAAGAAACTACTTATTTCTTGCAGACTTACTCACTTTGCGCATCAACAGATGGTATCGTCACTTCTGAATTTTCGTGTGCTTCGGGCATTTCAAGCAAAGGAATCTCCAAGGGCATGGAAACTGCACCTAAGGGAGATTCTGTAAGCAGTTTGCGACAATTTTCGGATCGCTATCGCACTTTTTGACGCATGATATAAATATTTTTGCGTCAAAAAGTGCGATAGCGATTCGAAAATTGTCGCAAACTGGTTACATAATCTCCCTTCTGGGTATGAACGAATGCGCGTTGAAATAATTTTCACAGACACAGGACGAATCTTCCAATTGAACACCGCAGCTGTACTCCCAACGAAGTCTTCTAACTTCGGACCTATGCGCCTTAAAGTATCGCCCCACTTGGCTCCGCCCACACACACCGCAACACTCGTAGTTTCTACCCCTTTTCATTTTTGGTATATGTATCTATAAATGGATGTGGTCGAAATACATAAAAAAAATCACACAATTCAAAACTATCTCACAGCACGCAGTTGAATTTTTAATGAAAAATAGAAAATTCCAACTTGAAAAGGGTTAAAAGTTATTCATCGTTTGACGTTATAGTCGGTGTTCAAAAGAGAGAAATGTCAAAATCACTTCTACCTTATTTAATATGCCTTGGCTTCTACCATGATTCAATAATAAAAGGTTTGCTCAAAAAAAACAGTTTTCTCGCTCCCTCTTGACAAAATCGGCTCACTTAGCAAGACATTGAAAGCGTTCCAGGTGCCCAAAAACCTCTAAGTCAAACCATTTTTGTGAGAGTAACTTGCTCTCTCTCTCAGTCAGAAGTTGCAGGTTTTAGTCCGAAGTTTTTCTTCCTGCAAGTTCATGAAAAGTGTCAAACGATAGGCACGGGTGCATTTGTAAACAAAACCAGAACCTTAAGCGCCACGGAGACAATCAAATAAATACGTCAAGCATTGCATATGTATGAGATTGGCCCGTAAACTTTCAAATAAACTCGTCAATTAAGCAAACAGTTTATTTTTCTTGTCCGCGCACTTGCTCACCACGACGATTAGAAGGCAAGTGCGCTTGTTGAAGTGAAACTTCTTAGGCGGCGGTATCGCAAAAATGGAGAGTGAAATTTTTAAAACTGAAAACGTTACATGAGTGAGAAGGAAGATATACATAGGTAGTATAGGGAAGGGGAAAAAATAAATAAAGCGACGCATGACGGGTACGAGTACCTACATATGTATATATGTATGTTTGAATGCACGTATGTATGTATACATATATATATCTCCTACATATTTGTGGAAGTATGTACGTATGTATGTGCCAGGTTGCAGCTTAAACGGACGGACAGAATCGAACAAAATTTTGACAGAGTATTGCCATGATACTTGGGCCTATTATAGGGTAAAAAAATTGGGATTCGACAAGGGGGCGTGGCACCTCCCATAGGCGTGAAACTTTTAATCAGCCATAACTTCGGAACTATAAGTCGCATGAACTTGAAATTTGATATGCAGTTATATATATATAAGTACTAGAGACCCGGCGAAGGTCGTCCCGCCCAAAATTAGATTTTTAATTTAACCATTTTGATCCAACATTTTCTCCAACAGTCCACGCTTACGATTTCCATTAGCACATTCATCGGCTAAGATTATGGTTTGGTGGTCGTTTGCCGCCTTAAATAACCTAACGAAGGTGTTATGTCCATGAAGAAGTTCCCTGGCGGCAACAATGATCCGGATCTATACTGAATCTGCCCTAGAAACTTTATAGCTGGTGGCAATTTCAAAATGGATGCGTATCCTTGTTCAACAGAAATACAATATACATACATAGACTGAGATGAAGTACCTTAAAAACCAGTTTCACGAAAGCAATTTAAGTGAAAAATTATGTTTCTATCAGGTTTTATATTAAATTCAATTAAAAAAATATATTTCGACAGGTGGTGATTTGAGATTTGCCACTGCACAACTTAACCCTGGTGTGTTGGAATGAAGCTTTAACGCATAATAATATTGGCAAATCACATCCATTGGGCCAATCGTAACACACGAGAGTTTAAGATACTCAATGGTGCAACAGATTTAGACTGACATTCTCGGCACCTTTTCTCACTTATCGATTTTAGTA
>NW_016163918.1:0-34109 GCF_001687245.7 Rhagoletis zephyria | reverse complement strand
AAAAAAAAAAACTTAAATAAGTATCTCAAATAATATGCAATGTAAAAAAGGTTCAAATGGTTAAAAAAGGTGCTAATTGGTTTCTCTAGGAATTCTGCTATCGAAAAAGTTCAAATACAAATGCGAAATGATTTTCAACCTAAAAAAAAAATCGAAGTAATTTTCAAATTGGTAAAAAGCTCAAAGTTCAAATAAAAGGCTTAAAGGAAGGTCTCCACATGATTTCGAATGGATTAGGGTTCCAACGAGATTCTAAAAAAAATTACATTAAAAAATTTTGTTTTCTGCAAGAAATGTTGCCTTTTCATTGCCCTCTCCTTAGAAGTTGTGCGTAGAGGACACTGAGAAGGCAACATTTTTCGGTAGAAAAGAAAACGCCATAAGTCAGCTAAACATTTATTTTTTACCAAAAAATTTAAAACTATGTAATTGATTTCTAAAATGAAGAAAATTCTAATTTTCAAAATCTTTCACATCTGAAAAAATTTTTAAATTAAGAATTCAAATCGCTTTCCAACTTTTTTTTTCTTTGACTAAAGTCAACTTTAAAGCTATTCCAATTCCACCAAAAAGTGTTCGAAATTTTGCGTAAAAATTTAAAGAGAAATCTTTAATGGCTTAAATTTTACTGCTCGTGTACATATGAATGTACATTTGCATTTCCACTCTCCCGCCACCAACGTCGTCTATTCATATTTATGTTTGCTAAAATTGTGCTGAGTTGGCTCAACAGCATTACTTTCCAAAGCAATAAATTGCAAGCCTGTACAGTGGGCCATCGTCGCCGCCCAGCCTAGCGAGCACTACTAAAAGTTGGTGGAGAGAAATGGGGAAGAGAGCTGAAAATAGGCTGAATTGGGTTGGTTTGGGCTGTAGGCTGCAGGCTGCAGGTTACAGGCCGGTCGCTGCTTCCGTTGAGTAAGGGTTAATATTTATGTAGATATAGGGCTGCTGCTGCTTTCACCACCTTCGCTACTTCCCATCAGCCACCTATGTATCACTTGACGGTATGTGGTGGGTTTCTACGGCTGCTGCTGGTTGCTGGTTTGGGGTGGCACATTTGCTTCTTGCCTTCGCTTGTCCTGCCAGGCATTGTTGATTTGGGCGATATGCTGTTCTGTTTGCGTCGTCGATGTTGACGTTACTGTCAGCCGTTTGCGTTTGCGTTTGCGTCTACGTTGACGTTGACGTTAACGTTGGCTTTGCTCTCGCATTAATTGCTTTATCGATTTTTTAGCTTTCAAGATTTGGTGCCCACTTTTCTCTTGTTATTTGGTTTTATTTTTTTCGAAATGCTTCTGCCTCCGCATCAACTCATTTTCGCTTGTTGCAAGTACTTTTCCTATGAGAAGCAGCAGGCTTTTATGCCTTTTTTAGCACAAGGACGATGCTCGTTGTGGCAAAAATATTAAACAAATGAAAAAAGTAGAGATGTTATGATGAAAAAATTCACAAAAATGAAATGTTGAAATGTTTGTAATATGAAATGGAAATCGTAGAAAATGATGAAAATCCCAATTGGAAACAAACACAACGCTGGGCTCTTGTCATTTTTTTTCTGTTTTTTTTTTTTTTTTTTTTTTTTTTTTTTTTTTTTTTTTTTTTTTTTTTTTTTTTNTGCTTCTTGCTGTGGATTGATACTTTTTAAGAATATGGAGGATTTTCTTGTTTCGCTTTTCTGGGATATTTTATGGAGGGTTGGAAACTGGCTACATTTGTATGGGCGGTTGTGTGCACATATGTACATACATATCTGTATTTGTGTCACCCATAATGGCAGCAAGTGGGAGTGCCAAATGAATTTAATAGGGGCACGTGTACGAGCTTTACGCATTTACTTATTTATTTATTCTTTTTTTTTTTCTTTGAAAGCAGCTGCTGCGTCTGTGAAAGCGAATGTAGAAAACAACACCGCATTTAAAGCCAAAAGAAGAGAATGTATGTCTTTAAAGAAAAACTGAATTGAATTTAGTAAAAGCAAAAAGATAAACTTTTTGAATGTTTTGTGCAAGAAATATCGATTGTTCTTGCTTTGAATTTTTTCAGCATTCATAAAAAGTAAACGTAAGATTGAATTGTACTTTTTTGAGACGAAGGCTCCTGAAAAAATCCTTAAAGGTTCAGAAAAAATAAGGTTGCATGCCGAGAAATCCAGAGGAAAATCGAAAATAGCAAAACAAAAGGAATTTCGAAAAATTGTGAACACTCGCTGGAAAATCTCGAGAATATGTTTGAAGTCTCAAAAAATTCTGATTTTTTTAAATTTTATTATCAGTGTCTGCTCAAAAAAAAAATGTTTTTCATGAAATTTTTTGTGTGAAAAAATATTAACAATTTTACGTAATGGTGATTCCGCTATGCTTAAAAATAAAAAGCAAATAATTACCGGTATTAACGTTAGCAAATAAAAAAATGTCGATAGCCAGCCTTCCTATTCTAATATACTTATAATATTTCTCATTTAGACTGGAAATTGTGTTTTTTTTTACTTATTTTTTATTCAGTTTTATTCTGGGTTTATTTATTTTGATTTTATTTATTTTATATTTTAGTTATTTTGTATTTTATTTCCTTTTATTGTATTTTGTTTTACTTATTTTCATTTTTTTTTTAATATTTTTCATTTTGTTTTAATTTATGAACTTTTTCAATTTTTAACATATTTTTTCGCTTCGCGCCGTTTTTAATGGAAAAAGCTACAAGTTCTACCATTTGTAAAGTCATTGTTGCTTTTTTACGAAACTTTTCTTCAAGCTTCAGGCTTCAAGCTCAATAAATTGCGATAAATTTTATTTGCAAGAAAAAAAAACCAACATTTTTTATTGTTTTTTTTTTGAACACTGCAATCTTAAAATTTTCTTTTATTTCCATTAATTTTCTTCTAATGTTTAATTTATCCTGTGTTTCTTCATTTTCTCTTATTTTGTTAATTTTTTAAATTCTTTTATTGTTTTAGTTTTCTATATTTTCTTTTATTTTTTAATTTTATTTAATTGTTTCAATTTCTATTCACTTGTTTAATTTCCTTAATTTTTATTTAGTGTTTTATATATTTTTTATTATTTTTTATTTATTTTATGGAGCTTCAGAACGTTTTTAATGAACATTTTTGTGTAAAACCCGTTTTTTTTATTTTTTTTCCTTTTTGTCTTATTTTTAATGTTCCTCTATTTTATTAATGTTCTTTTATTTTTAATGACCTTTTATTTCTTAATGTTCTTTTATTTTGTAATTGTATTTTAATGTTTGTTTATTTTGTAATTGTATTTTAATGTTTGTTTATTTTTTTAATTTTTTTTTTTATTTTTATAAGACTTTTTTTTTGTATTTTTTTAGGATTTTTTATTGTTTGTTATTTTCTTTAATAATTACTGTTTATAATTTTTTTATTTAATTTAATTTTTTAACAATTTTTTATTGTTTTTTAAGGAAGGAAGGAAGGTTACCAATTCTTCGAATTGAATTTGGGGTTTTTATGCAGAAATGCATTTAGATGCTCGAGGAACATTTCTGCATCTAAAACAAAAGTTTGAAAAAATTTCGCTCTCGTCTTTCTGGTGGCTAGGCCTCGATATTCACATACATATATATTTTTTATAGGAGTGAACGGGGTAAGAACTCTGTCCGTTTTTGTTTTATACAGATCACAGTTAACGCGCAGAGAGTTAAAGCTCTCTCTGGTGATGGCCCGGAGGTAAAGCATTTAATAGCTTTCCGAAATTCGAATGGGCATGAATGAGGTACACGGCTTGAATAATTTTGATAATAATTATATGAATTGAGTTTTTTTTAGAAACAAGGCAACATAATTATTGCTTTCTTCTAAGAAAATATAAAGCAAAGGAAACATAAAACTAAATGGGAAAATAAAATGAATAATGCTAACATACATAATACAAAGTCACATAAGTAAGTACATATTTGTAGACATGTGTACGTCGATATGTATATCTATATCTACATATGTATGTACCTGCATACATACAATTGTAATGGACACATTTTTTTACATACATATATACATAGTACATGCATGTAAAAAATGTTGCCCTGAAATAAGTCTATGCTAAGCCTAAAAGTGTAGCAAAAAAGGTAAATATTGCATGAAAAAAAATTAAAAAAAAGAGAACTCGTAAAGTAGAACAAGCAGCAAAGTGCAGAAAATGAGGTCAACTACACGCACACATACACATTTTCATACATACATATGTATGCCGTGCTCACACGCCCAGCTAATCATAATGAAAACAAACGCCCGTACGCGCACACATTTGATGGATACAAAGGTGGAAAAACATACATACAAATACAATATGTATATCTGTAACAAAATGTACATAGCTACATACGTTCTTAGATGGACAGCAGTGACCATACAATTAGAAACTACGCTCTGGACGCCTTCACTTTAGTGTTGTAATTTTCAACAAAGGCCAGACGGAGCTGACGAAAATTTTCACATAGCCTGGAAACGATCCCAATTTAAACCCCATTAATAACGTTTATATAAAAAATAGTTAAAAAGAACTCAAAAAGTGAAGTAGAATTAAAAATAGCAACCACAGAAGCTTAGAAGACAGAATCGCTGACTCACTTGGTTCCTGAGAAATTTGATAAAAAAGAGCTTTATTTGATAACATCTTAGAATCACCTTAACAGCGATCTGCATTCAGATTTTAGTGATTGCTAATTCATGACTCGTATCTGCTTTGGGGCACACAATTAAAAGTGGGTCACAGATGACTCGAAAACCAACGAAAGTGTAGGGACACAAAATATGCGGACCTAAGGTCAAGATTTCCATTCTCTTGGGCTATTACCCTAACATTCTGGAAGCGGAGGCTTATGCCATCAGTGTTTTATGCGGAAGTAATACGACAGAGACACTTAAGAAGACCTTGTCAGTCAGGCTACACTAAAAGCCATATGCCCAGGTGTGAGTTCAAATCACGTTTGGTAGGGAGCAAAAAACACAGAGTAACTGCTGTGGCTCCCGGGTCATAAAGGTATACAGGGCAACGAAGAGGCTGACAGATTAGCAAGAGAAACAGCAGCTACCCGCCCTATATATATACAATTGGGGAAGAGTAAAGAGCAGAAGAACAGCAACTCAGAAAAGAAACACATTGGAAGAACATGCCTGAACGAAGGCCGGCGAAAGTACTTTTGAAACGTAACAACTTCAAAAGATCTAGGGAACTAATCACCCTTCAAAAACAGGCCTAAGACTTATAACTGGTGTGCTGAGTAGGTCATTGCATTGCAGGCTTCGGGCTGATATTAAAACCTGTAAAAATCCCATTGCTGCACCTCCTTTTAGAGTCCTATGCGGTTTGCGTAAAGAAGACTTACACACCTGGGAGGATTTTTCACTTTATATGATGATTGGTAAAATAAAAAAAAAAATACTAAAAAAAAAATGTCTTCCCTAATAAACAAGTTGAACAAATTGCCAACCCATTGCATTTAATTTATGTTTTAGAATATATATATGTATAACATATCCTCGTTGGTGTCAAAATTCAATGTTATATCCCATAGCTCCTTTTTTCCCCGTGGGTCTACTTTTCAATACTACTTTTTGTCCCCAATTTTTTATCTAATATTCTTCATTATTCATATTCATGTTTTTGAACTTTAGTCACGTTCACATATTTTGATATATAAACATGACAATACTCGCATTTATGTGAAATGCTTCAAAAATCTGTACACTAAATCGTACCACAATTTTTTGGCCGGTTTTTGTTCGAAGCGACTTTGGACACCTGCTATGAGTGTATTTCAGGAAAGTGAAAACAATTTTTTGGCCACCCTGTAAAAACAGCTAAATCGTTTCTATTCTATAACTTCTGCTATACGGATATATGTATGTACGATAAAAATGTCGATATCGGCGACGATAACCTGAACTGTAGCGATGACAATGCCCATAACGATAGCGATAACGATAAAAGTATCGATAAATATAAAAATGTCAAAATCGATAAAAATTATCGATTACAGCGACGATAATATGAACTGTAACGATAACAGTGCCGATAACGACTACGATAAAATAATCTGCGACGATAACAACATCAATAAAAATATTCGATAACGATATCAAAAGCGACAATCAACATCAATTTTGTTATATTTAAAAATAAAGCAAGTGAATTGTATTCCGATCTGCGCACGTCTCTTCAGCCCTAAGTTTCCATGTAAACGTAACTAACTCTACAACTTTTTTGTCTACTCTAAATTCCATCGAAAAAATTCTATTCAACGAAATTTTTTCATGAAAATTTAGACACAAGCATTGTGCATATTAAATTCAAAGTTTAAACAGCACAAGTTAGAAGAACCGACGACGCTAAAATAAACTGTCATGAACATACATAAATTGTAATAATGAAGGCAAAGCCATTGAAAGACCGGCAATTCAGACAAGAAAAAGTACATAAGTACATACATTTTTACTAGTATTTACTCGTTCATGTAAATACAGTTTGGTTGGTACTATGTGTTTAGAACGAAGCTGAACAAGTAGCCAAATTACGTACAAGCGCCCGAGAGGAGCTTAAATCGATTGCAAATTAGCATAAAAGACGGCGGACGAAGGCGAAAAAAAAGGAAATGAAAAAAAAAACAACATACCACTGCCAATAGCAGAGAAGAAGGCGGAGGGAGGGTAAACACAAGTAAGCTAAGTTAACAGCGTGGCGCGGCTCGGCGGCAGGGAACTCGAAAAGTTTAGCAGTTTATTTTTGGAAGAAAACGAAGAGGATGGAGATCGGGTGTGCGAGACGCACAAAGTTCAGGCGAAGTTTTAGAAATAAACTTTGTACGTATATGTACGTACACTAGACCGCATCACTCTCCATACAAAAGAAAAAAATAAAATAAAAATAAAGAACTAAAAAAATATTTCGGAAAAATATTATGATTTACGTAAGCTGCACCGATTTGAAAATACCTCCAAAAATTGATTTTTTTTATGAATAAAAAATAGTTTCTTAAAGTATTTTAAGAAAACAGTCATCTCAGATAAAAAAAAAACACAGTTTAAACATTAAAAATTGTGCATAAAAATATTTAAAAAAAAAAATTCGACTGGATCATAATAAGATAAGATAATATCATTGGACAGGTATATTCTCGCCCTTTTTATTTCTTTGCAAATAAACTCATTCATGTCCCTTTTTTTCAAATATCATGACATCTCACTTCAACTTGCAATGACGGTCGTTCATCTTACCTTTCTCTTTAACACTTTAAGAAACTATTTTTTATTCATAAAAAACCCCTATTTTTGGAGGTATTTTCAAATCGTTCCAGCCCACGTAAATCTTAGTATTTTTCCGAAATGTTTTGGTGGAGGTCTTCAAAGATAATAAATTTTGTAATCCTGGCGAAAAGACTCCAACCTCTTGTTTTGGGGATGCAGTCTAATGTACTCAGCTGTATGTTGGGTATGTATGGACAGCACTCTGAATTACTTTTTTGTGGAAATGTAAATACCGCTAAAGTATGTATGGTTGTGTATTTATACAGAATTACTGCCATACACTCGCAGACACATACACCTGCAACTACTTTAAAGCCATTAAACGCATTCATAGCGACGCGCAGGATAGTTTTCAACTACATATATATATACAAAAAAATTCCACCCTACCCCCAACCACGCACAACTATGCTCTGTATGTATGTAGCTAAATATTCAAGTAACATTCATCGACCGGATGAACGCAGTACATACTTTTTTTCTTCTCGGCTCCTCAGCTGACTGAGGCAGGCCAAAGTAATAATGGAACAGTGTAAAAAAGTTACCAAGCCATCAGGCGAGAAATGAAACGAAACGAGCACGACGCGTGTTCTCATTTTTAATGGAAAATAGACGTTGGTAGCAGATGTTGGCCGCATAAGTGGGTGGTGATTGGTGGTCCCTACTCGTATAGAGCTGCTGTCCTCGAAGAGTCTAGTTTTTCACACAAGCATACTCATTTCGAGGGATTGGGGGTTTGTTTGTGAAGCTTTCGCCACGCTCACCCTTTTAGCGCGCATAGGCATCATGTTTTATAGCAGCGCAGCAGTCTTAGTGCCCGTGGGCTCCTCAAAGTGCGACCCACAGCGGTTGGTTGTCACATACAGCGCGCAACACAACGGAATCTCCGAGCAGAAAAGGGGAAACAAAAACTCTGAATGCGGTGACACTGCCGCACCACCCACTGCACTCTGCCCACTGTACGACTAATCTCGACACCACTAGAGGAGGAGTGCTGTGCGGGTGGGAGCTTTGCCTCTGGAAATGTCATTAAAGTTTTGTATAAATGACAGCAATGAAAGGATCTGTAGAGCAGATGCCAACGCNGAAAAAAAACTCTGAATGCGGTGACACTGCCGCACCACCCACTGCACTCTGCCCACTGCACGACTAAATGCCTCTGGAAATGTCATTAAAGTTTTGTATAAATGACAGCAATGAAAGGATCTGTAGAGCAGATGCCAACGCAGTGAAGACGACGACGACGACAACGACAGCGACTACAACAATAGGGAATAACAAGTCCTGGCAGTAACGTTGATACCAACCAAGACAGCATTAAAGTGTAGAAAGTGGCATCGAGTGGCGTGCGTTGGGGGTGTAGCAATAGCAACTGATATCAGACGAGAGTAATAAGTTAGTTAGGAGCTCGTGTAGGCAGAGACTAATGTGACCAAATCTACTAGTAAGAGTGTGAAAAATAAAACACGCAAGAAGAAGCTCCTCGTAGAAGTAATGAAGGCGCTGCGATAAGAATATTGGCCATCGTGGTATGGAGTAGGTTGCATAGTGCAAACGCTAGCGCTAGCATGGGAAAGCTCGAAAGAGGGGTTGATGGAATAGTTTGGATTTAGTAAAGTGAACTTATGAGCTCCCATGAGTAGGAAATAAGGAATGTTGCGATAGTGTGTACACGTAAATGGGGATCGAAAGGACCAAGAAAGTTTTAAAGAGAGCCAAGTGCAAGTGCAAAAACTTATAACTCAGAAATTAACTATAAATTAAGCGGAAAGAAATGACATCTAAGCAAGTAATGGTGAAAAGTTGAGTAATTGCAAAGAAACTCAGATAAAAGGAGATGGTAATATGAATGTCCATTCTAACATTGGACAAGATGAACTTGGCTATCAAGATTGGTGCATATAAGTAGGTTATGTTAGATTAGATTAGGTGACAGTCTCTGATAGAATACACTTATACTCAGACGCCTGTGTGATATCTCATCAGACTTGTAGTTAGTGTGGGCTCTCTCTCCATGCAACTTTTGTAGTAAATCGCAGGAGTGGCCAGTCCAGTCAACATTATCGCTATGTGACTAATGTCCGGTGAGAACCGCAGTTGTTGTGTCGAGTTGTCATCGTGCATGATTCATTAAAGTATATGACGGTGATGGGCACCGCCTTGCCCGCGGGCAAAGCTCTTTGAAGCTTTCTATACATTGTGTAAAGGCACGTGCAGAGTAAAAGCTCTATCTGCCCATCGCTGATAGGTGACCAAAGAGTTAAAGCTATTGAGAAGTGGGTTTCGCGCGCAAATTTGATATACTCTTCAGGAAAATTCAGATTATTTATTTTTTTGTAGGAGGATATTCTTCACGAATAACTATATTATATTCGCACCAGTATGCGAAATAGTGTCAATTGACCTTATTTCCGTTGATCTTGTTACCCGTCACCACCCATGTTACAAGTCTGCTGTTAGTAGAGAACTTTTCGCATGCCGTTGGTTCAGGGACTAAAAATGAAGTCCGCCCTTCCTTATCCCGTGCCCGATGACTTGAAGAACATGCTTGAAAGCGCAAGATGCGTTCTACTAAAAGCCGAGACCGGACTAAGGAAGGGCCTGCCTCTAAAAATGTACCACCACTTCTTCATCTTCTAGGCTGCTGGCTTGCCCTTGCAGGTTATGTTGTCTCTCGTAACTCCTCTAACACCGTTGTAATAATGTTACCAGCGATGTTCTGATGGCCATGGAAACGAAAATGCACCTGTCGGCAGAGAATTGAAGGCTTAGCCCGCTGGAACGACCACTGTCGGGCGACTAGAAAATTTTTCGGCGAAATCCTGGACGTATCCTGTCGTACGCGACGATGTCAAATACTTTTCACGTGCGCCGATGAGAGGTTTCAGCTTATACCCCCAAAAGAACATGAGGAATCCTTTGGAACAGTCCTACATCTGTGGCAGCAGAAAAGTCTGACAGGCAGAAATCTGTGGGTTCTTATTTCGAAACCAAATAGTCAAAGAGACGGCCGGCCGAAAAATGTGACGTATGGCAAAAAAAAAATAAAAAATCAAGCAAAAATACCCACAGCAAACGTACAGCTTTGTAGAGAAAAATAGTTGTTTAGGGCAGAAGAGGAAAATGTCAGAGTAGAGAAAAAGTACGCCACTTTTCGAGAGAATTAAGGAACAAAAATTTTCTTTATGAGCTGAAAAAGTTTGATGTCTGTTTTTTTATAGGAGCCTATATACAAATTTATACATAATCGCTAGTCTGACACCCATCGGGCGCTGTTGCCACAGCATATTAGAAGTCTACATACGTACATATGTGCTACCGTAAAAAGTCCCATCACTCTCACAAATTCAGTGCCCCCCCCTTCGCGTTGATGTCGTCCACATCTGGCTTGATTACACTGCTTTTCTACGCTGCCTTTTGACAGGCATCCAATCGAAGTGCCATGCCATGCCATGCCTGCCACCCCCACTTGAAATGCCTGTGGCAACACTGTTCGCAATAATGTGGAATGTCGTTCTCGGATCGTTATGGCATTAGTGTAGTTTTTGTGTTTTGTTAGCGACAAAAAGGAGGACAAAAGCAAAAAGCATATCGAACATTTTTTTTTTTAACAACTAAAATAACTTCAGATTGCCAAGCAGAGCAAAAATGTCATTCAAGTGCCTTAATACTCGTGCTTAACGACGATGGAAGTGAAGCACATATTTAGGTGGCAACTATGTAGTACGTATATACATATATACATACACTCCTTCCTCCCAAGGGTGGTTATGTTGTTATTTTCATATAATTTGTTGTTGGCATGTAACACCAACCACTGGTTTTGCTTAGGTTATGTTCGTCGACTTTCTTTCGCCTGAATGCTGCTTGTGACAGCGGCGGCAAAAAAGTTTGCTCAAACAAAATGATGAAAAATGTCGACAACAAAAGCAAGCAAAGTTTTTCTTGCCGCGCTGATAATAATAGGAGAAAAACCATCATCATCTCATTTGTGCTGCTTGCTTGTTGTTCGCTTCGTTCGCTTCGGGTGGTGGGCCAGGCAATCACAATGGCAGCATCTCCCTAGGAGCGCTGTCAATATTTAATCCTTAATAGGCGACACGTGTAGTGGAAATTTTCCTACATACATACATAGGCATACTTTTTACCTCTGTTTTGGGTGAGCTTTAATTTGAATGCCAAACGAGCAAAGCTTAAAGCATTAAGTTTTATGTGCAAGCTGAAATCGCTTTAATTTGGATGGTAAATGTGAAAAGTAGGCCCCAAAGTTATTAATTAACTGCATGGATTGGCTGGGAATCGGATTGTAGATTACTATGTTAATTTTTTGTGAAAATTGAGATGAGAAAGGTTTTTGGCGTAACATTCTAATTTGGTAATTTAAGTTAATTTGTTTAAGAAACGTAAAAAATTTTTAAATTTCTATAAATATCCACGAAGAGTCACATAAGTTTATGACTTCCGTCTTTCTTGTGCTATTTTTGAGAACTTCACAAGATTTTTGTTTTACAAATGCATGACCCTTTAGCCTACTTTAGTGAATTCCATGTGCATATTCGGGTATTATTTCGGGAATAATAGACACTGAAGGACCGTATCGGGAGGCCTTTATCAGATTTTGGAATTGAAGCAACGGATACCTTTTCCTAGTACTCGGTATATATCTCCTACTTTAAATAGCTCTCAAAAGGTAAATCAGTATTAGAGATTAACAAGAGGGGTCGAAGATTCAAATATCCTTTTAGCTAAGCTTTCTCAAATATGGCCACAAAAAGCATCTAGATAAATGGTTTCGGCATCGAATGAGAGAAGTGTACAGATAACTGGAGTTTCAATTAATTTCCTTTGTAAAGATACTATTCTGCTACCTTGGGAGATCTCACTCATTTAATGAATATTACGATAAAATCTTATTTGACGGCGAGCCTTCACCAAAGTCTTATACATTCAGGTTTTGTTGCATCACTTGATAGAACCCAAATGATAGCAAACAATTTTTCTGTCATGAAAAAGCGTCTCCTAAAAGATAAAATCCTTGTGAATAGTTCATTAATTTTCAAGGATTTTCAGTTTTCCTACCAAGCTTGTAAAGCTTTCATGTGTCCGTTAAAGCTTCTCCTCATCTGCTTGAACAGAAAAACTACTTTTATTTTTCATTTCCTCATTGGATTACTTGAGTTTCAAATTGATCGGTACTAAGAAGTTAATTACATATTTTGTTGCCGAAGTCAAAAGCTTTCACTAATCTTGCTGTACTATGAGAGCTTACGTTGTACATATTGCTAATAGGCGAGCTTTCTCCAAAACTAGAGTCCTTAATGAAAACAGAACCTAAAATAAAACAAGTTTTAGTATTTACAATCCCAGAGCTTTCTACAAATTAATAAATTTTGATATAATCAAAGTTTTATTGTAACAAAAACTGTTATTATAATAAAACTGCTATAACTATAGGTCCATAAGAATGATTGCAACCAAAGCTTTTACCTAAATAAAGCAGACTTCATTATTTTCAAGCTCAGAACTTTCCCCAAATCGAAAGCTTTTAATAGGACAAAAGTGTTTACTATAACAGGGCTATAACTGCATTTAAGGTATAAACTGTAAACAACATTTTTCAATAAAGCTTTTACATTCATTAAAGCTTTTACATTGTTTAAAGCTTTTAAAAATACCCGACGCTAATATCTATCTAAATTTCACCAGAGTAGGAGCTTTTACTAGACTAGAAGCGTTCATTAGTAACAGAATAATAACCAAAGCTCTTTTAAACATGTTTCTGAAAATCATCGTGGTTAAAAAAAATATATTAATTTCTGTAGTGGTAACTGTTTTCATAGGCGTGAAGGCTTTTTCGCTTTTATTTAATTTAAATTACTTAAGTCCGAATTTATACTTGATTTAAATTTTGAATAAAAGCTTCATCGGATTCTTCGCTTCCTTGTATAGCTTTTAAGACCTTTAATACAAGATCAGTTACAAAAGAGCCTTCACAAGATCAATAGCTACCATAAAAGATCAATAACGAAAAAGATCTTTCATTGGAACTAGAGCTTTCACTAGAACGAGGGCTTTTACTGGAACAAAATTTTCATTTTTACTTGGATACGAGCTTTCCGTAGAACAGCTAGAACTACTACATCACATTTCGCAATTTTGAGTTAAAGTCAATTTAATACTAGCACCGAATTATATACCAGCTTAATGGTGAATTTGTATGCACAATAACCATTCTACACACATACATACATGCATAAATGCTGAGTACTAAGTCATTACAGCTTAACCCATAGGTTATCTACCTGTTCAGATTACCATCAACCAATGTAGTGCAAGCGTCCATTACGATTCCATTCATCATTGTTCATTGATCTTTCAAGACCGATTTTTATGCCAACATGCATACATGAAATATCATTTAAACTGTCATTAACCTGTCAATTCCACATATGCTGCTGGCTGCAGTCCTTGCTACAGACAGGCAGTTATTCGATTTCACAAAGAAGCAAAGAATAAATAATAAATGGGTTAAAAGCATATTTTTGATATTCGCAGCTGTTTCTACACCATTCTCATAACCGCAATGAGGGGAAGCAGGACAAGTAATCAGTAGCAAGTTGTTGGTGCGATCTGCCAACCAACTGATCATCTGATCATCTGGTCGATAGCCGAATGACAGCAGGCATTGAACTTCGTGGCGGGGTGAATTACAAATTACAAGTAGAAATAAAGTTGCGTGAAGAAAAAGCAGTCCAAAGAGGGCAACCCTTTCCGATTATCTTTACTTGGCTTGTGCTGCAGCGCTGCGATCACTTTCAACAAAAGCAAAACGAGGAGTTGACATTGTCCCGCAAACTTTGCACGCTGTTAGCCTGTTGCGCTGTTACTTTTTGCTGCATACGAATACTTGTTGAATGCCAAGTGCTCCTCAATATGTTTACGATCGCATTGGAAGGTGGTTCGCAGTGCCAATGACTTGTCCATTTGGCTCGTGCGCTTTGTATTGTACTTTCTTTATGCTTCTCTCGCTTTCTTCTGTCGTGTCTTGTGTGGACTCCTCTTGCATGCTCCTATATCAATGCGTTTGTCTCCTCTTCAAACAATTCCGCTTAACTTGTACTGATCGATGTGTCTCCCCGTGCTCGTTGCAGGTGTTTTTGCCTCAGCTTTGGCGATGCAATCGCTCGCTGCTTGTTGTGTGGCACATGCCGCATGCCTCAAGTATTGTACGCAGTTTGTTGAATTCTTTTTCAGGCGCATACTCTTAAAATATGCAATTTTAATGTATTTTGCTTGTCAGCTTAAGCAAATAGCTGTGCTGCTGCGCCATAATTTTTTTTTTTTTTGAAATTCTCGCTTTAAGTATAAGTTACGAATTTTATTTAAATTCTTGTTGCCCCCACATTTTTGCATGGCAGCTGTCGATTTTTTGCACTTATCTCTTGCCATATATTCGATCGCTGTGTCTTTTATGTTTTTGGATTAAAAATACTTCAAACATTCTGTACGGTTTTTGTCACTTCGAAACTCATGCTTTGCACACTTTCATTCGGTCGTGTGTTTTATGTTTCACCTTTCTCTTTGGTACATGTTCCACTTTCCTCACTCCCTCTCTCCATTTCTAACTGTCACTTCATTATTTTTATGAGTGCAAGAATTAGGTCACCGTTATGATGATCATTAACTTCGATTCCCACATATCCAATGACACATACACTCACCTTAAGCTCCTCCTAACTGCACCTAAGCGCGAAATTTTTTCAAGCTTTTGTTTTATTTTTTTTTTTATCTCACAACTCGTGTTGCCCACCCACATACTTTTGTTTTGTTTTTATTTACACTTTGTTGAGCTTCGTCTCCCTTATTAGCACTTTACTTACGGTGTGTATGTTTTTGATGTTTCCATTTATAATTAAGTACATGAAATCGACGCCATTGCTAGCTAGGTGAGTATTTGTTTTCCCTCTGCAAACTTTGTTGTGAGCTTTCATTATACACATTGATATTATTCTTCTTAAATGTACATACATATGTACTATGTATGTTCCAGTGATCAGCAAAGAGTGCCTATTTTGATATTCCCCGCCACTCAGCACATTTTGGATATAAGTACGTCTAAATCAGGGAAACGCCACCACTCTGATGGCCGCATATACACAACGACATTGATTTATGTGTATAAGCAGCCTCATCATACTCATACCATTCCCAACAAGTTTGATCCTCACTCAACGGAGTTTGATCAACAATTCATTGCATTGCATGAGTGGAATCATGTGAATCATTCCACTCAACCCGAAATTTGTGAATACTGTTTTCGCCAACTAGTTAGAGCATTGCTATGCAGATGGTTGTTTTTACCAAAGCATGTTAAAATTGCGTTTGCTTATATATGCATACATATTTTTGTATGTTTGTGTGTTCTTTGACTTCCCTAAAAGACAGCTGAGTATCACATGAGTGCTCATATTATTACTACATATCACTAACTACAGGAGTGCTTATCAAAGTATTCATTTTGGTTCAGACCATGGGAAAAAATTTAGTACTTTCCCCTCAATGTTGTCATCAGAAAAAGCTCAGTACTAATAGCCAAACTACTCATTTATGCCATACTACAATGAAAAAAGTGCAAATGGGAATTTTTGCCTAAAGTAAGTCGAACTTTGCGCGCATCAGGCATGTTGTTAAATATGAGTGGAATAGATACCTCTTGCTTAAGGGTGGATATGACGTGCGAGGGCATTTCAATAGGTATGAATGCATATGAATAGAACAAATTTTGAATGGTGAGTGGGATATACTCAGTTTGATCTTACTCCCTGCTCTTCTCTGGTATGTACATAGATAGATACATAGATAGCTATTACAGAGCAGTGAGTCTCATTACGCGAGGCCATGACTTCCATTTTTATTAAGGCTCTAGAATTCGTACTAAATCTTCTTTCGATAGGTCGTGAAATGAATTCCAGTCTGGATGCAAGGTGTCTCATCAGCCTTGAATCCATTGGAAAAATTTGCTTTTACCAGGTGTCTAGACTTGCTGTTATTCTTCAAAACGTTTGGGTTCGTTAAATCATATCGGGCTTACTACAGAGCACTCAAGTTTTCCAATGTATTGTGTCCTTGTGTACAGTACCTGCAAAGAAAGTGAAGGTGCATTTCTTTGGTAGNATTCCAGTCTGGATGCAAGGTGTCTCATCAGCCTTGAATCCATTGGAAAATTTGCTTTTACCAGGTGTCTAGACTTGCTGTTATTCTTCAAAACATTTGGGTTGGTTAAATCATATCGGGCTTACTAGAGAGCACTCAAGTTTTCCATTGTATTGTGTCCTTGTGTACAGTACCTGCAAAGAAAGTGAAGGTTCATTTCTTTGGTACCCTCGAGATTGCATCTTTGGCAGTGTATGTTATGTATGTATGTTATGTTATGCGGAAGTATCATTTTGCCGAGGGTTCCCCTAGTAGCTAGTGTCGTGTAATAGGGGATGTACGACCGAAGTTTTACCTTATGGATCTGCTCCGTATTTCTGCTGGATTGTCTAATTTTTCTCGGATCAGCACTGCTATTTTCTGTGTTCCACTCCATCGTTTTTCAGTCATATGTTTCATACATATTTCCATTGTTTTCTTTTTAGTTCTCCTAGTGGACTGCACGGTATCAGCGCAGACGAACTAGCAAAGAAAATAACTGAACTACTCTTGGTGAAATCTGAACAAGTTGCAGAAATAATACCACTATCCTTACCAAATTAGATCGACTTTTGATCGAAGAGAGAAATAGAAGATAAAACTCCGAGTCCACCTGCAACACAAAAAGACAAGGAGACTCGAAGGGGGTCTACTTTTGCGGTTCCACGAATACGTATCTGGTTTCGATAATAAAGAGCAAAAAAAAAAAACATATTATATAAGGAAGGCTTTTATATGCATTTTATATATTTTTTTATTTGGTGGTTGCCGCTTGTTTCGAGAGATACCTAAATTTTGTTAATAAGTTAAATGAAATTTTAGAATATTGATATCAAACAAGAAATATTTAACATGAAATTACTTTGTAAATATTTTGCAAGAGAGTTGCCATCTTTACATTATTGTGATTAATTTTCTTGATAAAGTTAAGTAAAATATCACAACATTGAAGGTGCTAGAGCAGGTTCTTATGTAGAATAGAGTTGCCATCTAGCAAAAAATGAAAAAAAAAATTACTTAGTCATTCATCTTTTTTGTTTTAGATGTATGGGGTTTATACAAATGAGCTTTTCGAATTTTTTACTTCTATTTATGAGCAGAGTTGCCAGACATAAGAATTAAGTTTAGTAAACATTATTTTTTTACATATTTTTTATTTAATTTTATTTATTTGTATGAAAATTGATTTTACTCATTACATACTTACCATTGCAAGCATTACATTCCTTAGCGGTTCGATGCTATGAAGATATACATTTCTTAAAGCCCCACAACAAGTTCATGGAAAAGTTCAATCGTTTCTAAAAATATCTACTTAAGGCAAACTATTTTTGCGCAACTGTGGGCTAGAGTGAGATAGCATATTTTATCCATATGTATTACAAAATTAATCCATATTTTCACACACACTCATTGCGCTGCAGCTTTCATATATATGTATGTATGTATGTACAACATTTTCCGTGATTACATTTTAGCGATGATGCAACATTATTTACAACAAAAGCAATCCATAAATGCCATAGCTGAGTGTCGATTATGAATGCATTTACACACACATTCTTGACTAAGTAGGTGCGAAAAGCAAAGCGGAACAGTTTTGTGGCAGGAAAAAGTGCCAGAATTTACAAATGACTGTGGGGGGCATGAGCGCTTGATTCTTTTTTTTTAGCTTTTTTTTTTGCAAAACATATAAACAGTTGCACATTTATGACGAGAAAAGTACACAAACAAAGTTTGTTTTATTGAAAAAAATAAAATAAAATAAAATTTATAAAACTATTAAAGCAAAGTTCGTAAGCGGATAAATGTATGTAAGGATGTATGTGTGAGAAACATGTGCCAGATGTGCTGAAGCGATTGTATGTAGTAAGCACAACAAGATTATGCATGAATTTAAAAAATCACAGATAAGCTGCGAGTACTTTACGGCAAAGAATGTTGGCAATAATTTATTGGAGTTAAAAATAAATAAAATAGAAAATGGAATTGCATCTGTTGTGATTTTTCATTAGTTCGAGAAATAATGAACTCTTGAGTCTAAAATATTTTTGCGAGGCAATTTCGAATTTGTTTTTCCGAACGCCGGGGTGGTTTTAAATTGTTCGTTATATATTCGGCATTTATGTACAGTCGGATCTTAAAATATGATGTATCGATGTGCTTGTCTCGAGCAGATAGTTTTTTGTTCCAAAATTCATTGACCTCAAGTATCCAAGTCTAGTACTTACCCACCAGATCCCAAATATTATCACCCTAACGTAAAGTATTTTGATTATTCCAGTACTAGACAATACGCGTAGGTATAGTTTATTCGGCAGTTTATTTAACTTGGTTAATCGGAATGATCTCACCTTGAAATCTGTACTCACCTAGACCAGGACTGANTAACTTGGTTAATCGGAATGATCTCACCTTGAAATCTGTACTCACCTAGAACAGGACTGATGGTTTGGATCCGATCATTGGATCTTGAAGAAATTAACGATAATCTTAAATTTTTATATGTGCATCGAAGTCGGTTTTGTTCTTTGCTTAAAAATTACTTGTTATAATATTCTTTCTTTTATATTTATTTATTTTTTATTTTTATTTGTTTTTTATTATTACTTATTTTTTATTATTATTTATTTTTGTTATTATTTATTTTTGTTATCTATTTTATTTTTTATATTCAACAATTTGTATTGAGCTTGAGGCCGTTTTTGAAAATGAAAACTTATTGTGGAAAAGCAACAATAATTTGGAAAATGGTAGAAGTGATAGCTATTTCGGAAATCACCACATTTCCTCATAAGACTTCTTTTTTTTATTTATTTTTTTTTAAGAATCTCAATAGCTCTTAGGGGGTAACTCAAGTACCAGAAGTGACCGTAAATTGTCGCTACTTGTGACAAATTGAAAGGTACACAAACGTATGTATGTATTTGTACGCACGGTCTGCAGAAGATAAATCGATTTCTAAATAAATACATATGTACCAGTTATTTGCTTTTTCTTAAATTTTCTATAAATCTGGGTGTTACAGAGGAAAATTTTAAAAAAGTGTATTTGCCCCACCCTAATACAAATAAGTGTGCACTCAATTAAGAATCAAAAGTAAAGAATAACACAAAACAAAACAACAAATACAAAATGTCATTGGTAATAATAATTATAATAGCAACAACAACAACAATATCAGAAGATATTAAACAATTGTGACAGTCGCGCACAGCAACACAGAGCAACGAGTGTGGAGGAGCACAGAACAAAAATTCCAATTAGACTTGAATGCCATAGTTGTTGTTGTTGTTGTTGTTGTTGCTATGGTTATTGCTCAACAAGCGTGTGGCCATTGCTGTCGGCAATCAGTGTTTTGTTATTATAGCAATTGACGACGCCGAAGTGTTATTTTTGCTGCAGCTGTGGTTGTTGTTGTAGTTGTTGCTGCTGACGTTGCTATTCTGCGCTGGCTATTATTGAATCGACAAGTAACTATGCAAAGCAAATGCGAATTGCAAAGCAAAAACACCAAAAACAAGTAGAAAATTGCAAATATTTAAGCAGCACTCCAACAGCAGGCAGGCAGGGCAGTACTTGTATTTGTACTAATTATTTTGCTCCGACAACAAAAAACTACCAAGTTTTTGTTTTTGTTTGTTCGAGCTAATATTGCAATCTTTTTAGTGCTTGTTTTTTTTTTTTTTGTTTTAGGATAGAACGAGTATGCATTTATTATACAAATTCTGTATGTACAGTGACGGGCAAAACTGTTAACATGGTGTAACACTTTGTACTTCAGCCATCGCTATCTTTCCAAGTTCTAAAGACTTTCATCATTTTTTTTTGTATATTCTTATTGGTACACCTGTACTTCCTCTCTCATAACGATTTGAAGTCAATACAATAACAATAAAAAAACCAGCATACAAAAATGTAAATTAGGGCAAATGTTACAGTTTTGCACTCACTCTCAGTTGTACCTTTTACGTTATCTCTTACTTAGTTGGAAGTCAGATGACTTTTTTCTGTATTGTAATTTATTGAAGAAGTGATCACCAGTAAATATTATAGTTAATCAGGAACCATAAATGTAAATAATAGATGTACTGCGGCAAGGCGGGACCACACGAAAAGTGGCAAACAATTTTGGAATTTGCTACTTGAAAATGTTAAGACTGAGAAAAAATATAGCCTAAAGTGTTCCCAAGGACAAAGGAAGTCTGTCAAAAAATATTACGGTACGATGATACTTGTGAACTTAGAGCAAGTAGCGATGCAGCCACTATTACAGAAGCGCTTAAGGTATTAAACTTTAATGCAAATCAATAGACAGCGAGGCGAAGAATTGCCAAATTGAGCGCAAAGGCATCATAAAGAAGAAAAAAGCAAATTTGATCAAAATACATGTGCGAGTGTGGCAGCATGTTGCTGCATCACACGAAAACCGAACCGTTGTCTATTGGGATATGTTAGGCCGTTCAGAATGCAATAAAAAACATATTTTTAAGTTTCAATTGAAGGTTATTTGGTCTGACAAGACTAAATTAATCGCTTTCAATCAGATGGCCGGGCATGGTATTGGATCAAAGACCCAAATTAAGCCAAAGCGCATCATGTACTGCAAACTGTGAATCACAGTGGTAGGATCTTAATTGTTTGGGGTTGTATTTAAAAAATTTTGTTTGTCCGTTAGTACGTATTATGCGTAAGGAACAGTATCTGTTCATATTTCAGCAAAATTTGCAAGATGTAGTCGAAAAATGAGAGTTTCTGCTGAAAAATCACTCAAATGAATGAATCTCATCGATAATTTGCGAAATAAATTAAAAGCACAGCTTAATAAGTATCAAAGTCTGTAAAATCCAGTACAAGAGCTGTGAAAGCAAACTAAGGACATATGGGAGGATATACCTCAAGAATTTTTACAGAGATACAAATAAGGTATCCCAAATCGCATCCAGGAACTAAAACAAACAAACAAACGTTGTGTTAACAATTCTTTTTTTTTTCGTCAAAATTGACAAAAAGTTATTAAAAATATATGAGTGCAAAACTGTAACATCTGCCTTAATTTACATTTTTGTCTGCTGGTTTTATTATTGTTGTTGGATAGACTTCAAATCATTATGAGAGAGGAAGTACGGGTGTACCAATAAGAATATACAACAAAATTATGAAAGTCGTAAGAACTTGGAAAGATAGCGATGGCTGAAGTAAAAAGTGTTACACCATGTTGCAGTTTTGCCCGTCACTGTATGTATGTATGTATGTGTGTATGCCGTACATATCAACTAATTGCGGGTACACTTCTAGCTTTTGCGGATAGTAGGGCGCTGTTTGTTTTTTGTTGTTGTTGTGTTGGTTGTTGAGCTGTTGCATGCTATTAGCATTTGTTTGATTTATTTATTTATTTATTTTTTTCCTTTTCAAATACCGACCTTGACACAGAAACGCTATGCTTGCGCTGAAAATGAAAATCAACAAGCGATTGTAAAAACAATAGCAACAAGAATGGCGGCCATGATGACAAAATGGACGGCACAAGTGGAAAATAAATAAATAAAGAAGCAACAAAAGCAACAGTTGTAATGAATTAAACATTTTGGGACATAAGTAAGGGAACTGCGAAAATAGATATTAGAAAAAAATATATATATTAGTTTCTTGCGATGGCAAAATCAAAACAAATGTGAAAAGCTAAAAATTAAACAAAAAGAATTGGTGTAAAAAAATTATATTCCTTGGGTTTGGGTTCGTTTCACTGGAAGAGCCTAAACATGTGAAATTTATGTAGATATGTAGGTGTGTGCGGGTGCAAGTGCCCAGGGCTACTGCAGGAATCTGCGATCACATCTCCCACCGCTGCCTGAGATGAACTTGTTGAGGTATTCTCTACTGCTAGCTGAGGCGCTACCTGGCGAACCTTCTGCGAAAGCGTGGAATGCTGTCAAGAATGTGCCTCAGATGTAGACTTGTGCTCATAAGGAGTCCTGCTTCCTTGGTATATTTGAGGAACGAGACGGATAATTTAACACTGAGTAGTGAAAAGTCGCACAAGCTGCTCCCCAGTGTCAATTTTCAAAGCGATGCAGCCTCCTATATGGGGTCTGTGAAAAATTGCACGCACTGTGGCCTGCGTGACTTGCTAAAAACTCTTTCAAGACCTTCAAGTCAGCGACCCTAGACTCTAGAAGTAACGAACCACCGTTGGCTGGTTCTAATCTTCGCTACTTGCGTTTAGTTGGGTCTACATCCCCAGGGATTGTAAAATGGTCACGAATAACGTTTATGCCAAAGACTGCAAAAACGCTCTCTCTCACCGCTCCCAGAGATTTCAGACCTATCTCGAGATCGAGAGTGCCTTTAATAATTTACTTCCGGGAGCATTTGTCAGATGCTTGTGTAAGCTTGGGGTTGAAACTGTCCTTGTTAGTCTTATTCTGTGGTGACACATTCCAGCGTAAGGTGAAAAGCGATACGCCACTGGGTGATATTCCCTCACCTCTTCTCTGGATGGTGGTCGATTCATTCCAAATAATACAGTTCATTGCGAGATTAGTCTGGCACCAAGTAGCTTTTTTTCGCCCGCAACCTTTCAACTGGATCGGTGAGCAGTGACTGGAATGAGGCACCGGTGAGTTTTTATACCGATGGTTTGAAACTTTTATTTATGTAGTTAGAGGAGTATTTTCCAAGTAGCAGGAAGAAGGGAAAGCGCCGGTAAATTTGTACACGTATGGATCGATGCTTGACGAAAAGCTCGATGAAGGGGGTTTTTCCAAGAAACTCTCCATTAACCTTAAATTTACGGTTTCAAATCGGTTTAGTATTTTCCAAGCAGAGATTAAAACTGTTAAGGACATAGTCGAATGGTTGCTGTTGCACGCTTGAAGCTAGTAGAGGAATGCCTGAATTGTTTTTTGGATGCGTCGGAGTCCTGGGGTAACCACCTTAACCTAAGAGAGGGAGAAACCCTAAAAATTTCCACTAAACATGAATATGCAAAATAATGCATTTTTTTTTTAATTTCGTTCCCCACTCCCCACTGAGTATTTTTTTTAATTTTTTTTTTCTGCTTTGGCGTGCTGTGACCAACCGCGTGCTCGTAATTAGGCATGTAAATTTTAAATCGTGCCAGACTTCATATGTATACGTAAACAATAAACTAGTTAACAGTTAACAAGTGAACTAGAGAGGAAAAAACCGTCATGAATGTCAGCAGAAAATGCGCAAGACGTTGGGACCTATATATGTATATGTATGCAAATTTGCCATTTGTAAAATTGTGAGTTCATATTTACGCCTACAAAGTACATACATACCAATGTACACTCATGGTCATAATAATAGGTAAAAAATTCAAAATGATTTTGTTTGCAATTTATGTTTATTTAATTTTTTTTTTAAGAATTTTCATTTAAAATATAGTGCAATCCACAACAGAAACCACATACGTATGTGAATAAAAAGCTCAAAGCTTGCACAAAGTTTACAAAAATTAATCAAACTTCAAAAAATTATGCTAAAATTAAATGAACTATAATAAAATTGCATTGCAAAAAAGATCTAAACGTTTTCGTTTTAAAGTTGGAAATTAAAATTAAAATTGGTTGAATTCTCCTTAAGTACAAAGTTTGAAATTTTAATTAACAGGGTTTTTGTTATGGTTAAACTAGATTTTTATAAAAAAAAAATATCGAAAACTATTTACTAAGAAAAACACGGTAAATATTGTAAAAAAATCACCATGTGTTCAATTATGTGAGTTACTGTATATATCTATAACTAAAAGTCAGCTGTTACTAGGTATATATTACGTTACAAGCAAAAGTGCAAAATTCATAATTATATTCATGATTAACTTCCTTTGCAATCACACCACACTTGCGAACAAACTCTCGTTAGAAATCAAATACTTTGAGGTTATGTTTTTAAATTCGTATTCGTTTTGCTTTAACACCTCGATTGAAGGTCATTGTTCGCCCCCTGTTTAACAACTTAATTCGATTTTATAGCTTTTGAGTTTTCCGCGCGGATCAGGCCTGCTACACTTTGACCAAGCCAGCGTATATCTGGGGTGTCATAAATTCTCGGCCGAACAACTGCCAAACGTGCTCTAGTTGCTTTCTGTTGTTGTATTGCTATTTTTATAAATTTTTTTTTTATTATTGCTTTCTGTATCTTTTTATGTTTCTGTTAGTTTTTTCTCGTTTGTTGGCATGTCTGTTCTTATTTTCATTGCCTTCTCTACTCAAATTACTAATATAAGTAGCATTATTTTGCTCGCAAAAGTCTGACAAAAAAAAAGGGGCTCGTCCACTCGACTTGAACTCTATCTACTACTTATTAACACACGAAATAATTAACCGCAAAAAGCGTCCGTGCGTCCGTTCGTTCGCACAGCCACTACAAAATAGTTTGCATATTTCACATGAGTAGTAAATTCACACGTTCACACATATGTATATGAAAATCATAAAAATACATGATTTATATTACACACATATCTACATATGTACATACACTCAATGGCTTATAGCATGCCATAAAAGCTTGCGCATATTTACATATTTATGTATTTTTAAACGATTGCCATCGCTTCGGACTCACCTTATTATTATTAATTTTTATTTTTTTATTTTTATTTTTTCATTTGCATTTTTCTCGTTCAACTGCTCCAAGGTTGAACTGATTGTTTGCATTGTTTGTGTTGTTCTGTTGCTGTTTCTGATGTCAAGTTCAATGTCAAATCATTGGTGGGAATTAAAATTTGCTATACTGGGGTTTTCGTATGACTCAGTGCTGCTGTCGGAGGTGTTGTAATGATAATTACATTCGATTATTTTGCACTGACTTGCAGGTGGAGATCGCATTATACTAAGTATTGCATACATATGTACATACAATAGTAAAATATCTTCTGATCTCATTCATAGTGCGATATTCGCCGAAAATAAAAATTACGGATTTTCCTTAATAAATTTATTTAGAATTTAACGTTTTACTTTAATAGAAGAAAGTATGTGAAAAATTGATTCAAATGGCAACTGTAATAAAAATAAAAATAAATAAAAATAATTGTAGTATTTGAAAAAAAATTGGTTATATAATTTAGGTCGAACAAGTTACAAAGAATTTCTTCTAAAAATGAATATCGAAGGCATGCATAATAAATGTTTAATACCAAATTTTTCACTCATACAACTCATCTGCGTTTTTCCCAAGAAATGTCTCGAGTAGACGAAAAAATGTAGCGACTTGTTCAACTGAGTTGAAAACTTAAACGAGTTTCCACGTAGAAATTATTTCTCCTTATAAAAGGAACAACCAAGAAAACAGTTTTGTATGCTCCTTGAAATTGTTTTTGCGTTTGTTTGTACGATATTTTACTACAAAATTCGAACTAACCCTTTCATGACCGAAAGCTTATAGCTAAAAAATTTCATAGCTAAAAAAGATACTTACAGTAAATACTATTTTAATTGTAGATTGCGATTCAACTCGTATAAAAAGCTTCTCTAGAAGCTCATGCATGAGATCCAGACCTACATACATACATCTCACAACCTCGGGGGCTGAAGTTGTACAGCAGGCCGACATTCATCGAGAGATAACCACAACAGTTTTTACCAACGCGCGACCAGTGAATGTCGTCTTCGGTGTTCCACCACCTCCCATCACAGCCGAAGACCCTCGAGCTACCCGTGTAACTCTGCCCCAATTATGGTCTGGAGACTATGGCAGGGTACAAACATCATACATATCCGGAATCGACCAGGAATTGTTCAATACATGTCCGACTCGTGAAGACATGAAGGCAACAACCACTCGCTTCACTTCCCGCCTTAAGGCTGGTATGCAGCTCTCAAGAAAACGGTCAAGAAAAAAATTGCCATTATTTCGTGTGCGTGCCCAAGGAATTTCGACAACTGATACTTCACCAGCCTGTTGCCTCGCTCTTTCCTCAAGAAATAATGGAACGGGCATATATTTCTGTTGCAAGTATGGGTTTGCCTTGTGCTTTTTTTTTCACAAAAAACTTTAGAAAACCGTAGTAGAAAACGTAGCAAATTTCCTAAGAACTGCGTACTGCCTCAAAAAAAATTTACACAAGAAAATTTCTTAGTCATTTCTTGTACGTCATTTCATATGGAGTTTTTGCTTTTCTTGAGAGCTGCGTACTGGCCTTTAAGCACACTATCCAACTCTCAAGAAAAAATGCTTGTCTGTTTATTTATTGAGGAAAATTTACTGACACGGCAAAGTGCTTTTTAAAACAACAGAAATAATAAAAAAATATTTCTTATGATTTTTCTTCAGAGCTGGAAACGTAAGTGTTAAACTCACTCAGCCAACAAGCCTGTCCCTCTGGTTCGGTTTCCGCCAAGACGTTTTTTTTTTTTAGTTTTTCGACGTAGACTACGTTTTACGTTTCGGTATTTATTTTATTTATAATCGATAATTGTTTTGGCGACCTTTTTACTTGTTAACTTGTATTTTGATTAATTTTCGGAAAAAATTTGGCCTGGAACGGCACAACTAATTCTTAATCGTTTTTAATTTTTAATCCTTTTTTCATCGTCTGTATTGTTTTCCATTTTTTAATACTATGCATAGTCTTTTTTAGATTTTTAGTCGTTTTTAAAATTTTTGGATATACATACTTAATTTTTTTATTTTCACTTAATATATGTATGTATTTTTATTTTTAAATTTTCTATTTTTTAATTAATTGTGTATTTTTTGGTATCTATTTTTTTTTAATCAATTTTTTTTTCTAATTATATCATTTTTTATTAATTTGCTATAGGGTTTTAATTTGTTGCAACTATTTTTAATTTTTAATATTTTTTTTTTAGTAATTTCTTACTTTTTTAGTAATTTTTTTTTTTAAGTTTTTGTATCAATGTGGCAAATTAAAATTGGATGGTAAAGGATCCAAGCCTTCACACAACTTCAAAAGCTGTGGACTATTTCATTCTTATCAATAAAATCTTAGCAATTGCTTTTTGTTAAAATTTCTGACCTTTTTCTTAAATTTATTTGAAGAAATCGAGTAAAATATCTGAAATATTACTTTAATCATAAGTAGGGATGTGCCGGGTATCCGGTAGATATCCGGAATCCGGCCTATCCGGCCATTTTTTGGTTATCCGGTTATCGAAGATTATAGAAGATTCAATTTAGAAATTTAACCCAGATTTTGTATTTTTGTAATCCAATTTAATAGTGTCTAATTAGTAATCAGAGTTAACAATTTGTATATTTTTCATTATGAAAAGAAGCGTTTCCGCATTATCGGGCAACAACCTATTTCTATTTTCAACATAAATGTTACCCGATGCACTAAATACTCTTTCCGAGTGCATTGAGGAAGGTGGCGCGCAGAGATACTTCATTGCCTGTGTAAACAAATTTGGAAATTCTTTGCGGCTATACTTCCACCAAGTTAAGGGATCTTCTTTATAAGAGGTAGCTGCAAATATTTCTCTATTTCTATTTCATAAATCGCTGCCTTTTTACAACGCTTTTATCAACTTGCAATGTTGTGGCTCCAGAAACTTTCAATGTTGTGGATCCAGAAACTTTCAATGTTGTGTGTCCGACACCATAAAACCTTTGCTTCGCAAAGTTCCTATAAAAAAGTCTAGTGCATAGGGCGACATCTGTAGTGAATAGGGCGAGGTAGATGACATCTAGATGTCGCCCTATGTACTACGTTCGCTACAGCGGAAATAGACGACACGCCATTTCTTTAAATAAAATTAATTGGTGCTCGTTTGTATGTACATACATATGTAAATGCATGTGTGTGCACCTTTCNATCAAAACAAATTCTATGGGACTGAGAAATATTATTTTCTACTTTTTAGTCCATTTATAAAAGCGTTGTATATTAAAAAGTTTTTTTTTTATATTATTTATTTCTTGTACGTTCGCTGCCTTGTCTACCAATCGTTTGGCTATCCATATCACTAGAAACACTAGAATCAGCATCAGAGCCGTTGGCGATTTCCTCAAAGCATTGCCAAATATCCTCGTGAGCTCGATCTTTGATGGAAGTTTTCACTATACATAATTCGGCATTTTTCATATGATTCAACTGGTTTCTCCATGCTAACTGATTTATAATTTCGAATTAGTTCGTCAACAACTCTTCATTTCGTCGTGCCGAAATTGCAGACCTACGCGTTCGGAAACGAAAAAACTTAATAGGCGGGTTCTGTATAATTTAAACAAAAATTAACGTAAGAAAACAAAACATCTTGATTGTTCAAAAGCAAAGAATTTGATGAAGATTGTTTTTTTGTTTGTTTATAAGATGCCATTTTTCACTGCGATAGTATCGCACAGATGTGTGCATAATTGTGTTTTCGAAGTGGTAAATTCTGTAGCATCAGAAACGGTGCGGAGGTCGAGGTGAACTCGAGCCGGCCAAAAAACAATATTGTGAAATTTATTAAAGGCAGCAATCTACCGAATATCCGATCGGATATCCGAATCCGGCTGTTATTTTTTTACAGGATATCCGAAATCCGGTTATCCGGCAAAATCTATATCCGGCACATCCCTAATCATAAGGCTAAAAAAATCTGAGTAGATGCGAGTCTGCTAAAAAACTATTGTGCCATTAATACAATCACGCGTGAGATCTTCCGTATATAAAACCTTGAAGAAGTTAAAAAAATTTATGCTTTTTCATGAAATTTTTATTTCTCCATTCATGAACAAAATTTACTCTGCACTTCTTTAATATGTATACTAGCGCAAAAATCATGCCACATTGCTATGCTTTTTGATTGCGTGAGTGTAATAAAATTTTTATGTCTGTTACATTAGAAAATCGATAGCAACCCCTAATCACTTACTGGTCACGTAATGCATTGCAATGCAATGATATTCAAAGGAACAACCCACATACCCCACATATGTATGTATTATGTATTACATTACATTTACTTACTTACACACATATAATATAGTTAGTACAAATGTATGCCGAAGAAATGTGTAGAGGGTGCTAATGGTGCGGCCAAGCTTTCTGAACGCCACCAACTAGCATGGCATGAATATTCCAGCCTGCAAATGCTGTAATAAGAAATATTCTAAAGAAGCGAAATGGTTAGCTCCTGAAGGGGAGCTTTAATATTTATTCTACACGAAATGCATAACTCTGCTACCACATTCATATTGACAAACACGCTGTTGACTCTTGAGTATCATTGCTTATGCTGCACACGTTTGGCTACTGTCTTTATGATGGCCATTTAAAATTTCATGAAAATAGACATTTGCAAAATTTCTGGTTAATTGTTTTTAGTTTTATAAATTACCTTAACAAAAATACCAAACATATGCACATTGCAGCCAACGATTTTTTTTTTTTTTTTTTTACCCACTAAACCGGCAATGGAACTGAACCGGAACTGAAAATAAAAATGCTTTTCTAGTTTTTTTTTTTGCTTAAAAAATTAATAACTTTATTTTGAATTCTAAAAATTTTCTAATATCGCATTCGTTTAAACTCAATCGAACTAAAAACAAAAACTTGCTTTGTGAATGTGTATGAGAAAATCATTTTTGATTTTAGTTTCCATACACTTTTTTTTAATACAAATTCGGTTTTTTTTTTATGGTTGTCTAAGCAAGGGATGCAAATTTTAATTGAATTGTATTTTGAGTGCTTTTGCATTCCGGTAAAGTTACCTGACGCATCGAATAGTCAGTCGGTAGTTTCGGTATTTTAAGCACACTGACGCATTCCATGGCCATATAAACACAAACATACATGAGTGTAGAGGAAACTGCAATATTAGATAGGTATGTTTTCATACATAAAAATACTCGAAATTGCATTCATGCAAATTTGCTTGTAAATATTTATTTTTATACTATGTAAAATGCCAACTCAAAAGCCAATCAATAGAATTGAATATTTATGAGTAAGCGCATATGCATACATACATAACTACATATATGTATTCGGCCTGTATCTATTTATGTTTTTTGTAAATTGGCTTTTCTCTGCGGTGGCATTGATCCCAATAAATTGCTCTCTATGGCCATAATATCTGCTATATGTACTACTTATATATATATGCATATGTAGTAGGTACTATAATATTCATAAGTATGTACGTAAGTATTTTCTATTTTCATTTCCCAAAATTTCCACATTTCATATATGTATGCACTATACTTGTCTGCTTTCGTTTATGCGTTTGTGCGCACGCTGTCTGTCCTAGTCGTCCTGATCGTCGTCTGGCCTCGCTGCAGCAGCAATTTACAGAATTCTCCTTGACATTTGTGCTTGTTCGGTCGTTGGTTGGTACATTCGTTTGTTCGTTTATTGCTAATTTATTTGTCTCATGTCTGGCGGGCGCATAAATTTTGATGATGTGTGCTTAAAAAGTACTCCAATGCCGCATAACATGGCTAATAAACATTTAAATTTGGTGCAAATGAATTTTGTTTTGCAATTTATTTGGTTCACATTAAATTCGGCTTGGAACTCTTTCAAGTTTTAAGTCAAGTGGTTCTACAATACTTAGGGTGACTGTTTTTTTGGAATTTCGGAATTTGTATTTTATTGTATTTCCTTCAAATTAGCTAAGCTATTTCAAGCGAAATCAAAGAATGCGGACAACTTCCAATACCCTACGTACAAATTGTTCAGAGATGCAGTCAAAGGGAAACTGACGCCCGATGATAATTTGGCTAGTCTACAACTGCGTTTGGCCGCGATGGCTTCGAAGAGTTTTTTCTCGATTTGAAATATGCTAAAAGTTGTTTTCAATGTTTGGATGCGAAACATTGAAATGTATGCCATCGAAGTCGTTTCCCAAAATAACTGAAGTCAAACCATCGCACCATAGCAGTAGGTCAGGTCATCCTATTCAAAAACAAAGAGTACGGCAACGAAGAACGCAAGAAGAGATAAAAAAAAGGGCTTATAAAAGTTCTCTTTATTGTCTATGTGTTTTACTGACTGACTGGGTTGCCTTAGGTAAACCGCTCGCATGCATACATATTTATCTCTAGAATAATTCCTGATTTGGGTGCCCAGAATTAAAGTGGAGAACTATGGAAATTTATTTTGTAATTTCGTTCAGAATCGGTGTGAATGCGAAATATGTATCTAGGTGTTTGCAATGATTGAATTTTGTGTGAAGCCATTTAATTATGTCTTGTGCTATCCTTTAAACTGTTCTAATTAAAAATATTTTTTTTTTTAAAGTAAATTTTTGAATTAATTATTTAATTAATTGCTCCTTTGAGTTGACGAGATTTTTTAAACTTGTTTTTTTTTGCTCCCCGCAAAGTTTGCGTTTGAATCAAGAAAAAACAGTAAAAAATTTAACTGAAGAAAAAAATCAAAACAAGTAAGAAAATAAAAAGTATAAAGCAAATAAAAGATCAAAAGTATTGAATTGAAACATTAACAAAAATTAAAAATATTCAGTTATAGTGAAAACAAAAAGTTAAAAAAAAGAATACAAAAAATTAAAATACAATTTAAAAATATAATAAATAACTCGTAAAACAAATTATCCACGTCACCTGTTTCTTCCATGATCATGTAATTTCTATATACATATCTATACACATTTTTCAAGGGCAATGAAATATTGTGTATTTCTGTCAACTTCCTTTTTAAATGATTTTACTTTTTTGATTAAAATGTTTTAATTTTTTATTTTTTTCGGTTCAATTGTTTTATATTTTTTATTTTTAGTATTTAAAATTTTTTTAATTAAACTTACCTTTTTTATTAAAAAATATTAATTTCCATTTACTTATGTGGATGCATCACTCGCCATAAAACAAAATCAGTACGGGTNCACTTACTTATGTGGATGCATCACTCGCCATAAAACAAAATCAGTACGGGTTTTCTATCGGAATTATAAAATTTATTATATTTTAAAACTTCGGCCAAAATAATTTAGAAAAATATTTAGATTTAGGTGAAAGTACCTACAAAAATCGATTTTTTTTATAAATAAAATTTGTTTTTAAAAATATCTTTTCGCAAAAAAATCACATCACATTATAGACCAGTTTAATCTTAAAAGTTCTGCATAAAAAATGTTTGAACATTTTTCAAATCGGGGCAGCTCACATAAATCTTAATATTTCTTCGAACTATTTTAAAATAAACTAAATTTATTGATTCCGTTGGGAAAACTGCAACTTTTTTTAGCGCGGCACTCTAATGTGCATACATACATACATATGTACCTACGTGTGTTACACACAAATATAATGGCTACGCATATACAAAAATTATGTACAAACACAAGTGTGTACTCTTATACATATCCGCACGATTTTTTTTTTATGAATATATATACATTAGGGTGGTCGTTAAAAAAATCAAATGAACGATTTTTTTCAATCTCATCCCCCAATCGGCAATACCATAGTCGAAGATATAAATTTTGGTCCAGACCCCTGTACGACACACCTTAACCGTCTCCAACGGGACCAAAATTTATATGTGATATTTTCGACTATAGTACCATCGACTTGTAGGGGTTGAGGCTTAGGAAATCTGATGTAAAAATTGGCTTCCTACATTTAAGGACCACCCTAATATGCATACAAACATACATAAAGACATACATGTGTATATACACATCTACATTAAGACTACCATATGTATTAATATGAAGGAATATATTTAAAAAATATGAAATAATACGTATGTATGTATATAAAGAATTTCTTAATTTCTGTTTTTAGCAGTTTAAACAATGCCGAAGAATGTCCCCAAACATTGAATATTATTTTCATTCGCTTAACTTGCCATGCCTATTTCGTACCCTTTTTCCTAGTTTAATTTAATTTTTGAAACAATTTTTTCCAATATTTTTTTTATTAAATAGTTCCTGCAGCCGTCTTTCGTTATTGGTGCTGGCATTTTCATGCGCTGCGCTCTTTCAATATCTAAATACTTATATTTATGTATTTATTTATAAAGTATTCATACATCCTACATTCATGCGACATACATACAAACATATATTTCCTATAAATTATTTTATACCTTATTTATTTATGTTTACCCTTTCTGTTTCTTTCTTTTACAGACTACTTTGCAATTACTCGTACTTCTCTTAAAAAGTTAAAAAAAAACAAAATCACAAACAAGAGTTAACGTTAAACTAAAAAAAAAATCGTTTAAATCTGATAGCCGTAACTCGATCCTTCGCGCCAAATAAATAAATTTAAATGTGCAGAAAAAGTTTCCCGAAAAAATAACACATATTCGTAGATACACGCACACACATGCACGCATTCAAAAAAAAAAAAGAGGACTAAATTTCTTGTGAAGATAAACATTCAAATAAACGTTGAAGTTGTAGTTTTTGCGAAATAATCACAAATTTTTGTGTTAAAAGCAAATAGCTGCACTTTAAATTCAACATACAAAAAATAGAACTTGTTCCAACGCTCGCTCACTCCATATTCCACCAAAAGCGTCAACTTCAGAAACCCATTTGTAACAAAAACAAAAACAAAAAAACTACATAAAGTATCAAAAGACTGACAAACATTTGACTAACTCTTGAAAGCTACAGGAGTAGGGAGAACGAAAGTGAAATAAGAAGGAATTTGTATACATATGTGGTTGAGCTGGAAACTACCACAATGACAA
>NW_016163917.1:0-34109 GCF_001687245.7 Rhagoletis zephyria | reverse complement strand
TCCATATTTACAGATTTACGTACATATTGTATGTATGTACATTAGGGTGTCCACCGAAATTTTTTTTTTGAAATTTCAAGACCCTACCCCCTAATTTCCTTCCCTTTTATGAGAAATATTATTGCCTATTTTTATAAATTTTTTAAATATCATTTAGAGGTCGTCACTTGTAATTTTAGGCCGGGAAATATGGCCGTATTTAAGAAAATTCGTCTAACTTCGACAATTTTTATGCGATTGCAATAACGGAGGTATCAGTTTATTTGAAAAAAAAAAGATTTAATTTTAGATATTTTGAAATTGTGGAAATTTTAAAAATTAAGAAAATTTTTTTTTCTTTTCTTATTTTCCCGATGAAAACTCCTAACAAGTCCAAGTCTGACAATAGATTATTATACATCATTTTAAAGTCGCGACCTCTAAATGATTTTTGAAAAATCTATAAAAATAGAAGGAAGGAAATTAGGGGAAAGGGTCTTGAAATTTAAAAAAAAAAATTGCGAGGGCACCCTAATGTACTTAAAAGCCACCCAACAGTAGCAACCACTTTGACAGTTCGACAGTGCGGCAAGCAGCAAGCATATTGCCGATGGCAATGGTGCTGGCAATAAATGTCACTCAACGCAACAACAAAATTAACAACAGCAAAGCAATCGAACGTAGAGACGCCACAATTGCAGCAGCGATAGCTGTGGCAAGCCGGTAAACAATAACCAAATGACCAGCAGCAGCAAAAGCAACAAAAACAGCCGTGTGGCAGGGCGGCACATTGGCATCACCACTTGACAGCCTTTTTAATTTGTATAAAAATAACCATCAATGACCAATGAATGATGCGCAGCGGCAGCGCGAGCCGTTGAGTAGCTATGTGGCAGGGACAGAGGAAGAAGAAGAAGGTGAAGAAACCAACAGCCACCGCAGGCCAACTGACCTCGCACGTCGATACGTACTACATAGATCGCACAACGGCCAGGCGGTGGACCAACACGGTGGTGAACGAATTTGCACGGACATGACAGCCAGGCATTTGGTGGCCAAACGAAAAACAGCAACAAAAGTTCGATGAGCAAAAAAAAAAAAATAAAAAATAAAAAATCAAAAAAGCAAAGAGTTAAGGCACTACGAAATAAGTATTGACAGCTGGTGCAACAATAATGCGAATTCTAAGAAGCTTCTAAGCAAATGCTTAGTCTGAATGCTTGGACATGAACGAGTGTTGCATGCGGCCAAAACGAATGTATTTAGTATATTGCATGCACTTGGTACTCGTCGATGTGTTGGTGCAAATGCAGCTGCAACAATGTTTATAGCTACATGTGTATGTGTGTATGTTGTATACGTTTTTAAAATTTCTTATTTCGCCATTTAGTGTTTATTTTGGTTTTACTGCTGCTGATGCCTGTCAGTAGTTTGTTGGAGCGAGCCACACAACACTCATCTCTCGCCCACACCCACTCATTTACTTTGCTGGCAGGGTTTAGCGCCGAATAAGTTTATGATGCTGCGAGCTGTCAATTTATGAATACTTATACGGTGCCTGGTTTTGCAATGTATGACAGCTACTTGATATAGTCTTGATTTTGGAAAAAAGTAATCCTAAAATAACATTAATTCGTATTACAAATCTATTTTCTAGTGTTTCTGGTTCCGAAAAAAAAGTAAGTGCGGCCGGGGCCACACTGGAGAAGTGAAACTTACGTTAAATATCTAATTTGTCTCATAACCAATATATATATACATACATATGTACATACATACATATTTTACATGCTTTTGCTTAAGGTTATATCTTTTGTCNGTTTGTCTCATAACCAATATATATATACATACATACATACATACATATTTTACATGCTTTTGCTTAAGGTTATATCTTTTGTCTTTTTTTATATCTAGATCCCTACCTCTGCCCTGTTCGTTCTATTTACATTTGTGTTATTCTGTTTTCCTTTACCTTTATAATCTATCGATAACATCCATCAAAATATCGACAACAAAATCGATAACAAATGCGATAAAAAATATCGTTAGCAAAGTCGATAACAAATGCGTTAAAAAATATCGATAAAGAAATCGATAAAAATATCGATAACAAAATCGATAATATCTCGATAATAATATCGAAAACAAACTTGATAAAAACATCAATAACAAAATCGATAAGAAAGACGATAAAAAATATCGATAACAAAAACGATAAAAAGTATCGATAACAAAATCGATAAAAATTTCGATAACAAAACCGATTATTATAGCGATAAGTTCCGGGAGTGCCGTAAACTTCTAAAATCCCGAAATAGTTTATATGGTGATATATGGCCCGAGACGATTCTAGAGCTGAAGAATGAAATCATACATGGTGAAAAGCAAATACAGTCCGAACTATGCCAAAAAGTTATGATATTAAAAAAATGCTTAAACTGGAACAGCGACGAACTAAATACCTTGCTAATCCAGATTCCCCGCACTTCAGTCCCTTTTATTTCTAAACTATAATTGATGGAAATGTTCACTATGCGCTACCACAGCGAAATGCCGAATGGGAACTTAGTTGCGCAAATATGGTATTTCCATTAAATATAGTTTAGACATAAAATAGACTGATGCTTCGGCTTGATGCATTTCTGAACACAGCCATACAAGTATTGACGGGCGTGGTGGTCTTATCTGCAAAGTACTAACAGAAGTTGGTAGAGCGCTTAACCCACTTCTTGATGAAATACTCGACGATAACACCGGGTAGGTAATCGTACATCAAGATAAGGGTTTTAGTGCGTTAAAGTCCCACACAGACTGGTTAAGATTTGGGGCTTGGCATTCGATGCTTCCTTCTCACTAAAAGAACAGCTACCACAAAAACAACAACAACTCCAGATTTCATGGAATATTCAACAGATAAATCGTACATACTGAAAACCTGAGGTCCGTTTTGCAACTAAAAATCGAGAAAAAGCGTCAGCTATAATAATAATAATATTTTGGCGCTTACACTTTTGCTAAGTCTTTGGCCGAGCTTTTCCTCAAAATTTGTAGAGTGCATCTTACACAAATGGAGGGACCTACTGTTTTACTCCGTCTCCGACAGTGTAAGATTTAGTCAATCTAGGACGCCAAAATGAAAAAGAATGTGCTTGAAAATCAATCATATTTTGTAAATTGTTAGAAACGATCCCAATTGTTACGAAAATAAGCATAAAAGAGAATAAAAAAAAATGTCATTGATATGATAACGTGCTATCAAACGCATGCTATAGAACAAATTTGCAAGCTTGCATCGATAACAAAACTTTGCCAAAAAGTTTTTTTTTTTGTTTTAAAGGCGGTTTGCCATTGCCTGCCGTCGTGAGCTACATATACGTACAAACTTGTATACAGTTTTAAATAATTTTTCGAGGTTTTACAAGAGTGAAATTAAAGAAGAGCGCTGTACTCAATACTATCAGGGGTATAGCTGCTCCAAATGTTGCTAAGACTGCTGCTGATACAAAAATAAAATTCCGCCAACATAGAAAATATACAAAAAAAACAGTCAACGCACTAAAATCTTTGAAGAAAAAACTCAAAAACCAGAACTAAAATGCTGAAAAAATCACAGCAGAAGTACAAATCTAAACCACGCGCTAAACAAAAACAAAAAAAAAACAAAGGCCTAGGCATCAACGGGCAACAGTCAGCGCGCGGAGATGGTAGCGGAAATGGCAGCCAGCAAGCATCAGGCAACGGCTGCCAAAAACCAACAGCAACAGTAAGCAACGACAAGCAGCAAGAAATAGCCAGAATGCCCAGCTAAAAAGTGCCAAAATACCAAATGCTACCACCAGCTAAGTCCATCTCTCCGCTAGAAGCCTCCTTCGACTCTCTGCCGCCCCTTAGCGCCGGCTGCTGCTGGCTGCCGGCGCACCGTTTGGTCTGTTTAACCATGAATTTTGGACAAGTGCCAATAATTCTTGCCGTGTATGCGTCTGCAGAAAAAGAAACAGTGCTACTAGCTACTGAAAAATGCTCGTAAATAGGAAAATTGGGAAAAATTTAAATGTTTTCGGACGCTTTAGGTTTCTGTTTTTTTTTTGTGCGCTGATTTTTGTTTACTTTGTTTCAAATAAGTTTCTGCTTGTATAGGTCTCTCAAATAAAGCCGCTGAGGAAATCAGTGTTTAATATGGAAGCACAAATACACAAAAAAATTTTAATGAAAAAAATTGGGCAAGAAAATAGATAAATTAAGGCAAATTAAAGAAAATAAATTTTCTAATACAACAAAAATAAGCTCAACCACTCGAAGCATACATATGTTTGTATGCACATACATTTGTACATTAGGGTGCGCCAAAAAAAATGCGATTTTCAATCAGTTTTGTTGGCAATAGAAAAAATATCGTTCCTTCCGCTTTGCAAAAATCTTTGCGGAAAATGAAAATTTTCGGTCAATATCAAAATTCAAATAACTTTTTTCGTAATCATAAATTTAATTCTCTAACTAACCAAATTTTTATATTTAGTTTATTTAGTGTTTAAATAATAGGACTTAAAATTATAAATTTAATTTTTTGTGTGGAACTGAATTTCGTATAGAATTAGTATTTTAATAATTATTTTTCATCCATAAATATTAAATTTTCGGATTGGTATCGAGCTATAAAAATTTATGAGATTATCGAAATTTGTCAAGTTATCGATATTTAATGAAGTAACGAAATTTATAGAGTTAACGTTATTGATTTACTGAAATTTGTCCATTTATCGAATCTAAGTTTTGGAATTTTCAAAATGTATCGAGTTTTCGAAATTTCATGGTTATAAATATGAGTTTATCAAGTTATTATTGCTTATCGAATTTTATCGTGCTTTCAAAAAATATGGAGCTATCAAAATTAATCGAGTTATCGAAATTTGTAAAGGTATACAAAGTTTATGGAGTTATCGAAATTTATCGAAAGCTATCGAAATTAGCAGAATTATCGAATTTTGTTGAGTCATCTGATTTTAGTGTTTTTAAAATGTATTGAATTATCGATATGTATGTAATTACTGAAATTTATCTGCAAACGTGAATATATCGTGTAAATTCCAAGTCCTCAGAAGTTCTTCAAAAACATAAAAAAATTTAGTCACGTTCTAGTTCCAAAGCAGGTTAAACGGCGTGCTAAACTATAAAACCTCTCCAAGGGTTTTAAGAAACTAAAAAAACGGTCCTAGTTAACAATGAAATTCTAAAAAAAAGGATTTTCTTTCAGCCCACCCTAATGTACATATGCATAAGTAGTTATGTAGTGTGTGCGCTTGGAAAATTGGAAAATATGCAGAGATTTCGGCTACGCTGCTATGCTGCTGCTGCTGCTGTTGCTNGAAAAGTGGTCCTAGTTAACAATAAAATTCGAAAAAAAGGATTTTCTTTTAGCCCACCCTAATGTACATATTTATAACTAGCTATGTAGTGTGTGCGCTTGGAAAATTGGAAAATATGCAGAGATTTCGGCTACGCTGCTATGCTGCTGCTGCTGCTGCTGCTGCTGTTGGTATAGATTTTAGCCAAAGCTTCCTAATGACTGAAGCACAATCGGCAAAGTGCACAGGTAAATTCACGTAAATATGTATGTATGTATGCATGCACATGCATGTATGTTNTTCCTAATGACTGAAGCACAATCGGCAAAGTGCACAGATAAATTCACGTAAATATGTATGTATGTATGCATGCACATGCATGTATGTTTATATTTATTCTCCTTGTAAAGATGTCTGCTTGTTTATTGTAACTACATAGTTAAATTGTTGAAAGCAGCGTGGTGTGGGGGAAACACATTTCTGCTGTTTTCGAGGTCAATTTATTTTAAAAAAATTTAGTAGATAACATGGCGAAAATTATTTAAACAAATACAGCCGCCGAATTTAAGCAGCCATGGGCACTAAAATGCATTTAACTACATATACCGTAAAGTTGTATATATTTGTGTATGTATGTATGTATGTATGTGTTGAAGAACGCGAGTCTTTTCATTTCATGCAAGCAGTTGCAGGCCATCAAGGCGAGCTGTGTCAGTAGTGACCTTAAGTGCAATGTGAAATATAAATTTTACATTTTTATATTATTTAGTCTGTATGCATGCTATTGTATACATACATACATATATTTACATTCATAAGTAAAAGATAAATGCTTAACAGGGTTACGCGGCTCAAAAGATTGACGTTATTGAAGGAAGATATGAAAGGTGTACTGTATATGGAATTCACACTTGCATATAAAAAAATCCATATCATCTAGAAAATGCATGTATGCACAAATACATAAACAGGTACAGTAATATTAACATCCAGCTCAGCATAGCGAATTTTCTCCGATCGAAAAATTAGCGTAAAGATATTTTTCATTCCGCTGCAGATTAGACCATCGAGGCAGTGTAACCTGTTAGACTCTAAGTGAATAACCCTTCTGTTCAAAAATATGCAATCTGAAATCCTATGCACCAATATGCATGTATTGGTTTGAGTATGCTAGACATAATTTTACTCAGGAGAAGCTGCATAACTTTTTGCCACGTCTGTTATTCATTTATCTATTTCTTAGACTGCGACTGCTAGATGTCCGCTGGGGTACTGCAGCACTTAGGTGTGGCAGAATTTTATTAATGTCCACTTATCTCAGGACTGACTAAATATGGCTAATAGCCGTTGCGGTAGTCTGGGTCTGCTCGGCTTGCGTAATAGCAGCAATATTTATGTGCTAAAAGAACTTAAGACATAATTGCCATGAATTAGAGGGATAATTTTGGACTAACCATTGCTTTCACAAACCACTGGCCACAGGATTATGCAATGAACTAGGTACGCTACACAAGTTTTTGGTAAATCTTGGTTAAGGTTCCCGAACACAGCGACCTACTTATTAACTCGGAATATTATAAATTCCACTTACATACAAGTTCTATACTCTTTTCCTAGTTTTCAATTAGTTGTTTTTGACTTTTTAATAAAATTCAAATCTAAAAATTGAAATTAACTATCTAATAGTGAAATAAAAAATGTGATATAAAATAAAGCAAATGAAAATAAAATAAAGTTAAATTAAATATATAAATGAAATAAAATAAAAAATATAAAATAAATAATAAAAACAAAAAAAAAAATTCGCAATCGATCCAACCGATAATCGAACCTGGCAGCTACAGGCTTGTAGCCCGTAACTCTCACCACACGGCTGCCGCGGACGCCGAACTTGTCTGCTTTGTTTGTTTACTTGTACAAAACACAACAGCTGGCCGTTTTTACAAGTGTTGTCGTCGAAAATTCCCCGGAACCGAGTTAATTCTCAAAAATATTTGCCGGTATGTAAATTGCATAAAGAGTTTTTGGGGAATGGTGTTTAAGTGACAGTCGCTGGCCAGGTATAAATCTATGTTTACGCGTCTTTCTTCGCCGTCAACTAGTTTTTGCGCCTTTCTTCGCGTTCTTATTCGAATGGTTCAAAACTTAAAAAAAGGCGTTTAAATATATTTGCAAATAGACTTAAATTTAAATTTATGATGAAAGCTTTTGTGTGAGCTTAAGGATAACTATTCGTCATCGTTGGGACAACAACAAAGTGATGCACGATAACTCCGATAAAACACGCACAAAAGCTTTATGCCACGTAAGCGTCTGAGTTATTCCAGCGATTATTTGTCACTGGCGTGGTTGTTTCTTCTGATTTGATTTTCACAGCCGTACCTAGCTGTCCAATCCACCATTTCCACCTCTTTTCAGTATCTTCCCCGGCGCACAGTGGCGAAAAGGAAATCTAAATTTTCCAATGCATGAAAATATGGTTTTAAACAACGTCATGGTAGATCGACTTCGCTGTCATTAACAGGCAAATGGGCGCCCTTTTGAATGAGTCATTTGACAACTTGAATGATGAAATGAAAAAATTTAAAAATTTGGAAAAAGGTTTTGTTCGTTTTAATTTCAATTCACTGCAATAGTTATTTGAAATAAATGGAATTGTGTGATATGGGCATGTAAAAAAGGTAATTATGAAAAATGCAAAAATCAATTTGAGTAGGGTTGCCAACTGTAAACAATTCAACTTGGTCGAATTATTATAATAATTAGTGACCTGATTAGTTTTACGCCGACTCCGATTGTATTTTTATGAAATGCTGTTTTTCATGACAGAAACATATTTGGAGGTTTGCCATTGCCTGCTGAGGGGCTACCGATCTTAAAAAAAAATATTATTTATTTTTTGATGTTGACTTGAACCTTGGTCCTGCGGAATGGTAGCGCGCACTGCTAACCACTACACCACAGCGGTTGAATTATTAAGTTAAATGAAATATTTGAATATAAAAAGGCATATCGACAAAAAAAAAGTTCGAGAGAGTTTACTTGTCAAAATTTTTTTAGGGTTGCCACCTACGGAACTTATTAAAAATAATAAATAAACACAAATAACAAATGTGGACGTAAAACAAGAATTACGGAAAAGCAATTTAAGCCAAAAATTGTGATTAGGGTTGCCAACTACATATACAAAATTTTACTTAGTCAATTGTTACTTTACTCTTGAGAAATATTCAAAAACCTGCATAAGTACATCAATCGAAGGGTGCATATTTTAGAAGATGTTCGCTTTCAGCATTATTTCTAGGGTTGCCACTTCAGAATTTTTTTTTTTACATGTAAGCAAAATCTTCATACATTCACATGGCAATACATGTATGTACATATGTCAATACTTGACCGTTGATCAAAGTATTTATGGAATCTTGGCTATGTCATTGCAAATGAAACTGCGCTTTTCACACCTCAATGCATTTTTTTTGCATTCCATACAAAAAAAAAAAAAAACAACAACACTTTAGCGCGAAGGTAAAAGAGGAGTATCTCATTACACACAAAATGTTGCTTTGTTTTTCCTGCCATGAGGCGTTAGCATTAAAATAAACACAATGTCAGTCGATTACACTTGCACACACGCACATCGTACTATATATACATATAAACACATAAATAAGCTTTAACGACTTTTTCTGAGGAAATGTCAATGAGATGCCGCCAACAGCTGCGAGCGACAAACAATTGTAAAGTGTCAACTGTACGAGTATTGCCACCTTTGTCTGGCCTCTGTTCTGCAGTTCATGCGCCCAGCTGTCCCAACTGTCGCAACTGTCCGCCTATCCAGCTGCTCTGCGTCTATGATATGACGGCCATGGCTATCCAGCTGCGGTTGCGGTTTAAGAAATATTTTCTTTAATGACACTCAACTGCATCATTTTTAAAGGCGACAAAATTTTCAAAAAAAAAAAGGAAAAATATTAAAAAAAGGAAAAGTATCGAGAAAAAAGTTAGTAACAAAACCAAGCAGCGGCAGCAGAATTGATGCGCATTCGCTGCAATAAATCAAGTTGAGGGCGTTTATGGCAAAATCAACGTGCAAGAAAAACAAAAATTGGTTTAAAAAAAATAAAAGCGCAACAAAAAAAAATATGAATTTTATCATTAAGTACAGCAACAATACGCATGACAGCGCCAGCGCGGGCGCATATACGTCTGGAAAAGTCGTCGAGAAATTATTACAATTCATATTTGACATTGTCACAACAAAATGAGTTAAGCGCTGTACGTTGTTGTCAGGCTGTTGTTGTTGTTGTTGCGGCTGCTCTATTATTTACAATTTTTATTTTAAATGCTGCGTTGTTATTGTTTGGCTGCGCGCGGCGCTCGCTAGCGGTAATATGCCGCCGCACAGTGGGTGGGGGTGGGGTGGTTGATTGTCTGCGCGCCTCGCGTCATTGTCCCTACGCGCGTCAGTATCAGCAACAGCAACAGCGCCAGCAGCAGCAGCAGCAGCTTCGTATTTGTGTTGCTCGCCATTGTCATTGTTTGTCAACAGATTTGATTTGCGTTGATGAAGGTGCTCGTTGGCGCATTGTTTTGTTTTTTTTTTTTTGAATTTAATAAATCTTCGCACTCGCTTTTCAGCCTTATTTATTGTCGTTTATGTGTCATTCACAAATTTCGTTTTTCTGTTTTTTTTTTTTTTGGAATTTTATTTTAAAACTTTTCGTGTTCCTCTTTCTTATTATTTGAGCTCATAATATTCTTTGATTGATGTGACAGTGTAATTAATTTTCGCCACATGTTCTCGCTCAAGCGCAGGGTTTGGGCTACGTCGGTGGCGGTGGCGGCTGGGCGGCTGGGCGAGCGTTCGAGCGGTCGGGCGGTCGGGCGGTTGGCGCGCAAACTGTCCACTGTCGAGGGTTTAAGTGGTTGCTGAGCCTTGTCGGGATGATTGACTTTCTTTACGTTTGTTGTAAAGGTATTTTTTTAATGACAATTTTCACGTTTGTTATATGTATTGCATGTACATATGTATGTGTGTATGTAGTGTACTTTTTACTGCACTTTTATTATTTTATAATTAAAAATGGAACTCGCTACATTTTCCGTCATTTCACACACGCACACCGGTCAGCCTTTAGCGGGCATTTGCATTGTTCTCTTGCGTTTGCACTTTTTAATTGCAATTTTTTCCGATACTTTGTCACATTATTGCCATTTTTAATGATTTGCTGTTATTATTTTTGTTGCTGTTGGCAGTCGGCGTTTGCCAGGAAGCGCTTGCCACAATGTTGCATGCTTACGGCAATCCATCAACCGAGCTGATATGTACGTACATATATGTATGTATGTACGCATTTCACATTGCGCGCTTCTCATTTTCCTACATACATACATACATACATGCATACATCTGTAGATCCTTCAACCATAATGTAGTAGTATGTTTCGCTTAAATTGAAAATTATTTTTAACTCCACGCTTCTTCGCAAAAAAAAAGTCATTCACAGTACATACAAACACACACATATGTCATACATTTTACCTACATACATTCACACATTTTCATTCAGTTCCGTTGTTTGATTAATTTTCTTGATTCTCTTGATTTAAGTATACTACTTACGCGCCTGAATGGGTTTATTGCCATCTGAGCGCATAATTTATGAGAGTTTTTGTTGTTTTGCAAAAATGATAGCGGAAGATTTAATGTTTTTGTGTGTTTTGAGAAATTATTTGCAAATAAATTAAAACTTAGTATAAACTTTTTTGGTAAATTTTTTGCCTACTTACTTTATTGTGTTAATGTCTAACAAATATGGTTTGCTCAAAAAAAAAAAATTAAAGAAGGTGATTTAAAAATAACATAAAGTTTTTATAAAAACTAGCCGCTGTATACACCTACAATTTTTCTCGAGCCCTCTAGCTAAAATTTTTTGTGAGTCTGTTAAAAAGGCCAAAATGGTAAATATCGGAAAATGTGCAATAAAAGACGTGGGCCAGGCAACGCAACAAAAGTTCGACGTCGAAGAGCTGCAGTCACAACGGACAGCCAAGATGTTTCGCAAACGAATAGCAATCCAGCAACTCTTAAGCATCTTGATATTTTAAAGAATGGCATAACGCGCTAACCTGTAAGTGAAAGCAACGCGAGACGACAGTGCAAAGAGGCTGAGTTGAAGGTTGGAAAAATGCGGCTCAAAAGTCTTATCAGAAAATAAGGCACTTATAAAATGGCTTCAATTGTGGGACTAGTTTCTGCAGACGCGAACATGGAAATCCTGCAACAGTCGCCGGGAGTATACCTAAGATAAAGATGGAACACTTTTGAGGGCTTTTGATAGGCGACAAAGGTAGTGAATTCGCAGAAGAAGAACCGATACCGAGGAATGTATAGTCATGAATTTGACAACGTTTCCCTCAATCAAGACAAGTTGAGAACTTCAATAATTAGGACTAGAGTGCCAGTTACTGTCGAAATTCGACCGTATTTCTAGTTTTTAAGAGCCTTGGAGAGGTTTTCTACCTTAGCACGTAGCGAAACTTATAAGGTGCAATGTAACTAAAACTTGACTAAAATTGTTAATAGCTTTGAAGATCTTTGGAGGACTTCGGCAGGACTTGGAATTGCCCCGATACATTCCATACATTTATCGATAAATCTGAATAATTTGATGAATTTCAGAAACACCAAAATCCGATACCTCAAAAAAAAAATCGGTAACTTGACTAATTTCGATAACTGAGAAATTCGAGGGCTCGATAAATTTCGATAACTCAAAAATGTATATATGTCCATATAATTCGATAACTCAATAAACTTTGGATACCTTTAAAAATTTCGATAACTCGGTTAATTTTGACAGCCGCATATTTTTGGAAAGCTAACGCCAAATTTCGATAACTCGTTGCACTCGGTTAACACGATAAAATTCGATAAGCAGTGATAGCTCAATAAACTTATATATAACTATGAAATTTCGCTGCCTCGATATCTTTTGAAAATCCCATAAACTTCGCTTCGATAAATCGCCAATTTCAGTAAATCAATAACTATCGATAACTCTGTAAGTTGAAAGAACTCGATGCATGACGATAACTCGATAAATTTCGGTAACTCTATAGATAATGATAATTCAATAAATATCGATAACTTGACAAATTTCTTTCACTCGAAAAAATTGATAATTCCATAATTGATTATAGCTCGATAACTATCTGTAAATTTCGACAACTAAATTTCTGTATTGTATAAATTTCGACAACTCAATAAACATAGATCTATTTTGGTAGGTGTTCTGACCCCTTTTGAAAATTTGGTGCGGCTATAATTTTTTCAACTACTGTGCATTAGACTGCATCACCAAAAAAAAAAATTGCGTTTTCTCCGGCGGGATTACCAAACCTAGCATATTTTAAGACTTCTATCAAAATATTTCGGAGAAACATTAAGATTTTTGTGAGCTGGACCGGTTCGAAAATACCACTAAAAATGGAGTTTTTTATGAAAAAAATAGTTTCTTCAAGGATTTTTTTTTGAAAAAAATCCCCCCAGATAACAAAACAGTTTGAGCTTAAAAAATCTACGTAAAAATATTAAAAAATTGTATCAACGGAATCATAATAATGCGATTTTTGATGATTTTTTTTAACTTTTTTCAAAGATTTGTGTAAGAAAAACTTGAATAACTGCTCCAAAACCTTACCGATTAAGACTTATGAGGTATCAGTGGAGAGGTATTTTCGCGAAAAAAAAACTCATTCACGTCTCAAATTCTTCTTAATCAAATACCAACACATCTTAATTCAACATGGAATGACACGCGTTTATCTTACCTTCCTCTTTCATACTTTGGATGAGCTTATTCGCAAAGAAATACAAAGGGCGAGAAAATACCTTACCAATGATACCTCATAAGTCTAAATTGGTAAGGTTTTGGCAAGTTTTTCTTAAACCAGTCTTTCAAAAATCTCATTATTATGATTCCGTAGAAAAATCTTTTTTTTTTTTTAATTTGTGTGCAAAATTTGTAAGCTTAAACTGTTTAGTCATCTGAGGTAAGTTTTTAAAAAAATATTTAGAAACAACTGTTACCTATGATAAATATTTATGCTAAATACTTTGGCGAAGTTCAGACATCATTAAGATTACGTATTAATAAAACCGATGACAGTTACCTCTTTGGTGATTTTTTATATCACAATCTCATTTTTGTGGAAAGTGCTGATAGAGGGTATATTGAATATACATAAGCCCTCGTATCAGTTAAGGCAAACCTTTTTAGGGCCATTGTAGCTAGAGTTTCAATTATTATTATACATCATTTAAGAGCAGCTTTTACCTAGGATGCAGGTTCCATGATATCTGTTTTTGCACAAGCAAGGGCAATAAATTTAAATCAACAACGGGAAATGCAAAATGTTTAACTCCTATAACAGATAGGAAGCCAAAATTTGGACTTAATGTTGGGGATAAAGTATGCAAGGAAATATGTTCATACTGCAGGTCAATCAGGATGAAGAAACCCTGTACATTATTCTAGTATATCTATGCGGAAAGAATGCTAAGTGGTCTATCAAAAAGTATAGAAGGCCATTAAATGTTTTTGGCCGAGACTCCCTAAGCTCCACTGTAAACAATAACTATTTATGTACATAGTTTATCATACTCTCAGCTTTTGCCTTTCAGACCAATGCAGCGCTTTTCAGGCTTAGCCAATGATATTTGATAAGATCGCAGCTGTAGGAAATATAATGCCAAATACGGAGGTGGTATTAAGCACAGAGCCTCTCCAAAAGGATTATAACTTATGAAACATAGTCCTGTGCACTTGTGATCGCCGTAAAATTGATAAAACCAGTAAGTGTTACATGATGTGACGAGCTCACTTGCAAAAGTATGAGACAAAACCTGTAGTTTCAAGCGCACAAGCAAGCTTTTATGTCTTCACAAGCAAAACATTAACATTGTAATGTCTTTTATTACAGGACATTGCCTGGGCATACTTAATATCTCTTTGGGACGCGTCCTCAGCAACCCAATCAAAGTTAAGTATTAGTAAAGTGAATTCGTGAGTAAAGAAAATAAATGTCTATTCGTGCTTCTCTGCTGTGGACTGTAACCATAGTAAGTGTGTCAGTTAAATGCATCGACGAAAATTTCAAAATGAATAAAAAGGCTAAAAATTTTAGTGGTTTGAAAAAAAAATTAATAAAGAAACGTAATCGCAAAGATTTGTCAAAGTTTTTATTTGGAATCTGATAAATTTGACACACTATTGAGACTTATTTATATAAGAGCATGTAACCGCTAAGTTATGACTGATCACTGTCAACATATTGTCGAGTTTTTACGATAAGCCAAAAAATTAAACTTTTTCAATCTCTGGTTGCGGCCCTATTTTTATTCTTTTTAATTTCGGAAATTTTCGTGGATGTCTTTGTTTTGTACCTATTTAGAACAAAACAAAAGGGGGCCCCATGATGTTGAAATTTTAAGGATCACCCTAACATACCTTAGTAATAAATTTAAAAACCAAAATTTTAAATCAATCTGCTCACCTGTGTATAAAATATTCGGAAAAAAAATATCCTGTTTTATATGCTTCGTGTACAAATTGTTACATCCATAAAATGCCAAAAAATGCAGTTGTCAAAAAATAATATTCACACCAACAAGTACATTTGTACATACATACATATGTATGTTCTGCACACAAGTCTTTGATTGTTTTATAACATTTCTATATCAGGCTTCATAAAAATTTGGCTGTCGAAAATCTATGAAATGTATTTCATAAATATTTTTACACAGTTTTTTGTTGATACTTTTGGCACATAATTAAAAAAAGTCGATTGTTTCGTTGAATCAATGTGTCATGCCAATATTTATTTTGGTTGTCTGTTTAAAAAAAAAACACACACTATTTCACTATCAGTATTTATTTAAGGCTTGTAAAAAATATTTATTTTCTCGTTTTTTTTTAATGTATTTTGATTTAACTTTTTCTGCACTGCTGCACAATGTAGTAGAAATGCTTTGCTGTATTATTTTTGTAATTGTAATATTTTCTTTNAAATGTATTTTGATTTAACTTTTTCTGCACAGTTGCACAAGGTAGTAGAAATGCTTTGCTGTATTATTTTTGTAATTGTAATATTTTCTTTACTACACATTTAACTAGTAAAAATTCTGTGTGTTTTTGTAGTCTTTATTTAATTTTTATTTTAATATTTAATTTTTATTCCATTTGCACGTGCAGTTTGTTTGCTTTTAGCATTTCATACATAGTGACTGTAGTACTGTTTGTTTATTTTCATAAATTTTGCAATTGCAATTTGCGATTGTTTGTTTTTAGCACTTTACTATTTTATTGCTTTTTTGTGTGTTTCCTTTAGTTGAAAATTTTTTTCACGCGCTTCACAATTTTGTTGGCAAACATTTTTTTCGCCATGAACTTTTCGCTGTTTATGTGTATTGAAATTTTGTTTTTCACTGTTTTCAGGGTTGATATTTTGATTGATTTTTAACACTTTTTTATTTGTAGTTGTACACACATTTTGTGTTCAACTTCACTGTACTTTTCACTTTTGTTGTTGTCTTTTTAGTTTGCTTCTTGTTTTTAAACCATTTTTATTGGCTATATGTTTGTTGCTTGTTGTTTTGGTAACTGCGCTGTTAAAGGGTTAAAAGAGGGAAATTTTATTTTAATTGTGGAAATGCAGCAGGAAAACAAATGCAATTAGTTTTTATTGACTTTTTGGGGTTTTTGTAGCTTTTAGCTTGAAAAAAAAACTTTGCTCACGGTTGATTTCAATTGTATTTTTGCATGGATTTTGCGCTAATCTGTGCTATGCCTCTTTGGCTGTTTCTATTATGAATGTATGCATGTATGTATGTATGTATTTTTTTTCTGTGCCCAATCGTAATCACTTGGCGTCGGCTTTCAACCTTCTATATTGTGTTATCTTTTCGCATCTTTGTTAAATAAAACTTTTACAAAAAAAATCTGATTGAAAAAAAAAATTGTTTTACCAAAATCGAAATTCTTCTAAAACATAAATAAATTCTATTATAAAAAAAATATCTTTATATTTAATTTTTCTGAGTCTGTTTTTTTAATTTTGAATTTTTTTCTCTCTCCTTTTCGACAAAAGTCAAAAATAAAATTTATTCTTCCAATCTTTTCAGTGTCTTTTCGGATTTAAATTTTAATGTTTTTTTCCTAAATGTAATTTCGATTTTCTCACTAAAGTTGATAATCAACAATTCATTCAGTTCAGTCACCAGACAAAATTAATTATTTTTGATTTTTTTTTGCATTTATCACACCAACAACAACTATGTACCACAAAATATTGGCGCTTAGAAAACACTTTTAGCTGCCGCACGCGCATTCAGCACATCACGATTCTCGTTTGCGAAAAAGCATAATTATTTTTTTGTTGCAGAAAAAATTGTCACGAGATTAGCAATTTGATTTAGTGCTACTGTTTTGCTGACACTGCGCTTGTTCGTGTTTTTGTTTTTCTATAATTTAAAATATTTTATTTTATTTTTGTTTTTTCTTTAATTGGAGTTTTACTAAACAAAATTTTTTAAAATGTTGTATACCCAAGTGCAGTTTTTGTACTGGGAAGTAATTTTCAGAGCAAAAAATTTGGGGGTACGTTTAAGTTTTTTTCTAATTAAGTTCTTTGATTCACTTTTCTTTCTTTTCAGTCTCTCAAATGCAGCATTTTTTGACTTAGTTATTTATTGTCAATTATGGTCATATTTTGGCACACAAGATATATAGAATATTAAATATTTTCAAATATTTTTTGACTTTTTAAATTTATTTTTCAAACTAATTTTTGTTGAACAAGAAATTTCTAATTGATTTTTTTTTTCCTTAAAATTTGTTTAGTCTTTAAAATTTTTAGGTTTTTGGTTTCGTAACTTTTTTTGCCGAGGAAAAATTGTACGTAAGTCTATTTTGTTTTTGCTTTTAATATTCAAAATTAATTTTTTTAAATCCTTTCAAAGTACTGACTGATTCGGCCACTTGAATTAAAATTTAGTAAATATTTTAGTGTAGCTAAGTTTTTAAGTGTCCCAACGAAAATTTCACAATTTTATAAATTTGTTTTGTGTTTAATTATGCGGCAGCAAAAATTCTATCTAAATTTAAAACTTTTTGTGTTTGAATGTGCGTTGTATTTTTGGATTTTTAAGCTTTGTTTTTATTCCAAAAAATAGTTTACGTACTTTTTTTCTGGAAATAAATTTTTGTAGTTTTATTTAAAAATAATTGCATTTCTTTCTTTTTTGCACAAAAAGTTCATTGTCAAATTTTTGGACTTCCTTTTTCACTGAAGGCCCTATTGGCTTTAAGCTCTGATTTGTTTTTCCAATATTTCAACTTTAAAATTTTTTCACGCGGTTAGTCTTTAAGGTGAATTCGCAATTTTTTCTCAAAACTTTAAGCCTAGTTTTAAGAAAATATTTTTTTTATCGCAATATTGCACTTAAGGAAGTTTAAAATTTTTAAAGCAATTTTGGTGTTGCTGTTTTTCTCTTTAGATTAGTAGTTCTGAAGTTATTTTTATTTAACACTTGTTTCTTAGTTTGTATAAATTTTTTTAAATTTTATTGTTACACTAGTTTTAAAAGTTTTATTTATTAAATCTCATTACAAATTCTTTAAATAAAATAAAAATTTTGTTTTCTAAAATTGCCTACTGAATTTTTTGTTTTCCAAAATATGTTTCAAACTTTGTGTGCAAATTTTATGTATGGGGGGTGTTGTACGAAAGTTTTTACTTTACACTTCTTTTGGTGTTTTTAGTACTATTTTGTCTTTTAAAGCTTTAAAAAATTTCTTTTTTTTTAATTAATTCCTTTACTTAATTTTTTCTTCTAAAATTTGTTCGAGATTTGTTTATATTTTTGTGTGTAAAATTTATGCGTGACGGTGCGGTTTTAAGTTTTGTAACTTGGCACTTCTAAAGTTTAATTTTTGTTTCTCTCTGAGTAAAAAAAAGTTGTTTTATAGATAGTCTTTAATCTGGCATTTTTTCCTGATACTTTATTCGTTGACATGTTTTTTAGAATTTCTTTTGTAAAGTGATCTTTCAACTTTAATATTTTTTTACCGTATATTAAAAAATAAAATTATTAAAGAAAACTAAAAAAAATTGTGTTTTTCAGTTTTTTACCACATTGTTTTGAGAAAAATTTGAATGTCTGTAAATTTTTTCAATTCACCATAGGTAACTAGAACTAGATCAAGAAACTGGAAATTTTCTTTCCAATTCCAATTTTTTCAATTTCTTCATTTCCCCTAAACTAAATTAAAGAAAAAACGTTTTTATTATTTATTTTTTTACCAGAAATTTCACAAAAAAAAACGAATGTCTTTAATTTTTTTATTTTGTCTCAACTAAATTTTTTCATTTCAAATCAACTAAAATTTTATAAACAAAAGAAACTTTTTTGAAATTTTTCAAAACTTTGTTTTGCAAAATTTGGAATGCCTATTTGAGTATGTGTATTTAAATGATAAGCTAAACTAAATAAAAAACTGAAGTGTTTTTAGGCTATTATATTAAAAAAAATCCTAACAAAATATTTTATCTGTGGTAATTTTTTATTTTTTTTTCGTAAATAAAAAATAAAAATGTCCTTCAAATTTACAAATTTCTAAACGCAATTTTTCCAAAAATATTAAATTTAGTTTAGTATTACCATAATTTTGGTTTTTAAATTTTATTTTTTTTTATTAAAATTTTTTTTTAGTATTTTTACAGCATGCTGTTTTTCGCAACACCGCCGTTTTTTGCTGCCCTTTTAATGTCTTTCAATTTAAAATATTTTCCCATTCAAATTCTATTTAATTCAACCTCGCTGCTCACGCACATATTGTTAGCTCATTTACATTCAAACATGTTGTGTATTTATTTAGGCACATACGCACTAGTGCCTACATACAAACATATGTACATACATACACCAACTTGTATGCGCATATATATATGTATTTTCTTGTCCGACTAAAACTATTTGCATTTGTTTTTGTACTGCTTCCACATTGTCTACTTTTATCACAGCAGAAAAAATTCTATTCTTCTGCTCGGAAATATTTTTTTTTTTAAATTTCACTTTTATCGTTTTACACTTTCTTCGCTTTCGTCTCACACGCTTTCACACAGTACAGCGAAATTCTAATTTATTTCATTTTCTTTTTCAGCTACTATTCTCGACTACTAAATTCTGTAAAGCGATCACTGGGGGCGTTGGGTCAGTTCACGCGCGAACCACCACACCACATCACATAAAAATTTTGACTTAAGTACTCGTAGTACCGTCTGCGTTTGCGTTGGGGGTTGAATTGAATTGAAGAATTGAAGAATCGAAGAGTTGAAGAAACGACACAATGTTGTTGCGATGATGATGGTTCGGCTGCTGCTGATGTTGCTGCCAAACTGAATTGAGTAGCCACAACAGACAACAGTAAAGACTGTCGATGTCGACGAGTTGCAGAATAGCCGCCGCACTCACTTGGCTTTAGTACAGAACAGTAAAAAGGCGTAAAAGAAAGACAAACAAAAAAAAGGGAGACCGAGAGTATTTCACTTCACTTCATTTCGATTGTAAGAAAAAAGCAGCGCGCGGCTTTAATTTGTATTTGCTTTTTACTATATACATATATATGTATGTATGTACGTCTTCCTCAACAAAACGCTCGCGAGCACCATGACTTACTGCTTGATCGGCTGGTGGGTTGGTCGCTCGTTTAGTGTTTATTACTTATGCAGTTAGTCCATCACCCGTCCAGACGTTCTATTCACTTCGATGAACATCTTGTAACTATTTTCGAAACGCGAACGCAATTGCAGAGCAGACCACACCAGAGACCAGACGAAACAGTCTGCGACCAGACCAAGTAATAGTAGCAGAAGCAGAAGCAGAAGCAGAAGCAGCAGTAACAAGAGCACCAGCACCAGCAGCAGCGCCAGCGCCAGCGCCAGCAACAGAAACAACAGAAAAGTAAAGTGAAGCAAGCCAGCGAAGCGAACCAACAAAGCGACCAGCGAACCAAAAGCAACAGCAGCAGCACATTTGCTGTTGGCCACCGCACCCCACACCACACCACACCGCAGCACACCAAACCATCCCACTGTACCACACCTAACCAGAGCCCCATCAGCATTCACCACCCCAGTCCATGCCTGTTGACTGCTTGCTATCCGTCGCCATACATATGGGGAGACTCATACATACAATTAAACCTACTCATACGTTCGCACGGCCAGCAACTCAGCTGCTGCTGTCCATATTCGTCATACCACCATGGCAGTGCAAAGCAAAATCAACGCAGAAACAGAAATCGTAATCACAACCGAAGTTGTGTATATATTCTCCGGTCGCTTACGAACCAGCCACATAAATAAAAGCAGAGCGCAGAGTAGAAAACACAAAGAGCTAAAAGAGTGGTTGAGGTGGCGGTTATGGTGGTGGTGCAGCTGGGCTCGCTGCTCCACAGAGCCCCCAAAGCAACACTCGACCAGGCAGGCAAGCAGGCAAGCAGTCAGGCTGGCAAACAGATATGTATGTACATTAATACAAAGAATTTGTTAAAACAAAGAGCAACCAAGCAGCAGCAACGGCAGTAAACCATCAGTTAGGTTAGCCCCACTGACGGTGAGTGTAAAAATGCGAAGCGAAGAGAACTGAGGCTACAAATGTAACAGTAACCGCGTTAACGGTAACAGCCCCCAAAATGTTAACAGACCGTATAACAGCAACTACGCGATTTTAATGGACTATGGCACTGCTAAGGGGAGCGCTGTGATGTAAAGGTAGCGCGAAATTTACGATGGAGCTGTGCTGATACAAAATTTCAACGTAAAAAAATTCATTGCGTATTGCGTATTGCGTACCTGAAATGCTCGTAGCTAGAAATGCAGAAATTGGAAATTTGTTCATAAACTTTAAACCGATTTCGTATTGTTTGCCATTTTATTTGCGTCGACTTTTTAGTTTAACATTTTAATTAGCTTCGTTAATAGGTAATGGTTATGTAACTTCGCGGTTTGCGAGAAATTTTCAAAGGTATTTACTTTGAAGTTGTATTTTCTGTATGTTCTCGGGCAACGGATTTTTATTTTTTAAAAATTTTATTTAATTTTTAGAAACGTATTTTTCTCATTTTTTAATAAATTTTTTTTTCTTTTTTAATTTAATGTTCTTTTGATTTTTAAGTTTTGTTGTTTTTATAAGAAAACAAGTTTTTTTATTTCAATGAGTATTTAGTAGGTAACTGATTTTACGTTTTCCTTTTTAAATTTATTTATTTCTTAATTTTTTAAAATAATTTTTGTTCCTAAAGAAAACCACGTTTTTCAGTTTTAATTTATTTATTTTAAAATTTTTAGATTTTATTGTTTTAAAAAGAAAAATATTATTGTTTTTTATTTAATTTAGTTTTTACAAACTTATTTTATTTATTCATTCTTCTATTGTAATCTGACTTTTTTCTTAAATTTAATTGCCCTGGTTTTTATTTTTTAATGTTTTGAAAAGAAAATTATCATTTTTTATTTGATTTAATTTTTAAACAACTTTTTTTATATCTTTAATTTTTTAAATCAAATGTTATGTTTTCTTTTTTTTCATTTAGTTTTGTTTCAAGTTACTTGTTATTGTAAATCATTATTTTTTAATTCAATATTCAGAAAATCCATAGCTAAATGACAAATAAAATAACGCTACGACCACCTGCCTCTTCTTTGGCAGATCTTTCAATTTGTCGGGCGTGCCATTCTAGAGATGCGAGGATCGAGTCCTCGGACAACGGATTTTCTTGTGTTTTTAATTTACTTTTTATAAATAAGTTTTTTCAATTTCTGGATTTTATTATTTTATATTTTTTAAGTTCAATTTAATTCTTAGAAACACATTTTGTGTTTTTCCTTACATTTTTAGGTTTTACTATTTTATCAGTTTATTATTTTCTTGGTTTATTTTACTATTTTTTTCCTTTTTTAATATATATTTATTTATATTTAATATATTTTAAAGAAAACTATATTATCTTTTTACTTATTTTTTCTTTTTTACTTCAAATATTTTCAATTCAAATTTTATTGTTTTCAAAAGAAAAAAATATTTTTTTATCTAATTAAATTTTTAAAGACAATTTATTTATTTTTTCATTTTTAATTTAACCTTTTTTTAGTTTAATTTTCTTTTATTTAATTATTGCTATAAAAACGAAATTATTATTTTTTGTTTAATTTAATTTATATAAACTTATTTTATTATTTTTTCGTTTCATTTTTATTATACATATTTATATTTTTTCGGTATTATTTTAAGTTTAATTTTCTTTCGGTTAGATTTTAATCCGTTAAATGTTTTTTTTAATAATAATTCAATATTGATAGAAGGCAAGAAGAATAACGCTAAGAACTCTCTTAAACAGATCTTTCCATTAGTGTTTGGAAAGACGGAAAAGAGCTTCAAGATAGTTGCCAGAATTGACAATTGGCTTTCGAAAGACTCTGGTGAGATGAAAGACAGTTGCCATAATACCCTTTAAGATTCCAAAGTTTTACTAACAGCTGTATAAATACCCAACAGCGACCATAACAACAGCTTATGTACATGGAAGTTAACATCGAATTCCAGAAGTACTGTACAAATACTGTTAATAATAACAGCGTGAACAGCGCTCTGTTGAATGTTAACAGACCCCATTAACTAAGCTATGCGCTAGCAATGCTACCCCAAACAAATCGAGCGCCACAAAAATTTCTGCATTTCTATCCACTGCAACAGCACAACAACAACAACAACAAACACACACACACACACTACTTAATCCCATACCAATCAAATGCGACTTATGTCTTTACCTCCCAGCAAATACTAACTAGAAGAAGAATTAACGAAGAAAACAACCGACGGCAAAACCGAAGTAACTTGCATTAACCAAACGACTCATCGCGATCGGCAAACTGACAAAACGTTTTCAAAATAACAACAACAACAATAACACTAATAAAATAAATGTGGAGCTAAGTAGCGCGCGCACCGCGTATAAGAAATGCGAAGCACTTGTTTTGTTGCTGGCAGAGAGCGCACTAACGAAAGCGAATGTTATGCCAAGTATTCTTTGGTTTGTGCGCTGCGTAATTAGGTGGCTCCAGCAATCAACGGCAGCCAGCGAATAGCAGCAGCGCAGTCGGCTGTTACTTAAACTGATAAAAGAACACTTAAAAATAAATAGAAAAAAAATTCGTAGCGGAATGGCGCGATGCGGGATAAACTGGTGCAGCGGCAATGCGCCAAAGAGTGTCTGCGGTATGCTGTTACTCAAAGCGTAAAGAAGAAACTTAGCGAAGAAATACTAACTAGAAAGACAGCAAGCAATCAACTTTTGTTTGGCTCTTCTAGTTGCGCTCTTTTGTTCTTGCGTCAATACACACTCTCGCCGCTCTCTGGCTCTGGCCGTACGTTGCTCCAAACTTGGTTGGGGGTTGTCGCTGTTGCTGTTGCTGTGGAAGCTGTGCTGTTAAGCGCTGTTAGCTGGCAACATTTCAACAGTGCACGCTGTTAATGATTCAGCTCCTACTGGTACGCCATTTTTGTGGTCCATGCCACTGGCTGTTCTATTAATTTCGCTACTATGCTCTCATTGCACTAATACATGTAAACTTGCCTTTTTACTTTCTTGTGTGTGTATGTGTGTGTGTATTCACTGGCGCATTACGCGATTGCATTTGTTTTTTTTTTGTGTTTATACATTTTTCTACTATTGGCGCTCTTTTCATTAGAATGCACTTAGCAAGTTGTGGTTCCGAAACTATTTCACAATTTTATTCTATTCTTTATTGTTATAGTGATTTTGTTATTGTTGCTGCTACCGCATTAGATGTTTTTACACCGAACTGCATCAATATTAGAGGTTGAATTTCAGAGTCGCTGCCGTTAGCTCTGCGACGTTACTGTGCTCATATTGTAAATTTTATGGTTGGTAATTTTTTTTTGGGAACTGCTTTATTCTAGCCAATTTGGATTTCACGGTATTTTGGGGTCTTTTGCAGTATGCTAATGCAAAAAATATTAAACTGAGTGATGACATCATCAAGTTTTTGACATAAAAATACACTCCAAGGTGCACATCTCTATGCAAATAGGGTNCATTTTTTTTTTGGAACTGCTTTATTCTAGCCAATTTGGATTTCATGGTATTTTGGGGTGATTTGCCGTATGCTAATGCAAAACTATTAAACTGAGTGATGACATCATCAAGATTTTGACATAAAAATACACTCCAAGGTGCACATCTCTATGCAAATAGGGTATAGCAACAACTGTTTGAAAGAAATTATTTAATACATATGTATATGTATTCGTACTCTGTAATAACGACACAACTCAAAACTTTAAAACGACCCAATCCTTAGGGGCCTCATGTCCTTAATACCTGCCCTGTAATAACGACATAATTCAAAATTCAAAAAATAAAAACTCTTACCACTTTTAAGTAGCTCATGTCTATGTTAATCCATGTCTTATCCTTTCTACTTACAATATTAGTCCTTACGACATACTTCGTTTAGTACGCAATGGAAATGAATTTTAGTACGCAATGAAAATGAATAAGACAAGCATTAGAGACAAGAGGTACTTAACAGTACTAAGAGTTTTTTTTTTTTTAGTTTTGAGTTGTGTCGTTATTGCAGAGAATCACACTTATATGCGTTCATTCTTATTTTTTCAAACTTTTTACCGCAGTATTAAACAACACCGACGCCGATGTGGTTTTCATAATTTTTATCGATATATTTGCTGATTTTTTATGGATACATTAATTTTCATTGCTATTTTGGTTATCGATAACATTTGTATATATAATAGATGTCATTTCTAAGCGTTATGCATGTCAAAAACATACAATTTAATTTTATTGAAAACAGACATCATCGATTTTAATCGATACTTTTCGTTTCCGATATCTTTTATGGATATATACATATTGATATTGAATCGATATTGTTTCGGTTTCTATTTATTTTTGCCAAAACTATAGTTATCGATTTTTTAATGCTTATCGATATCATTTTCCCATCGATATACACACATCGATATACAAGATAAGCCTGGTATTCATTGATTTATTAAGCATGTGGTAGATATTATAACTGTTATCGATAAGTTTGGTTTTCTAATTTTTTCCAATATTCATATTATCGATATTATTTTCAATATTATTATTGTGCTTTTGGCTATCGGTGATTTTTTCATTATAATCGATATTATGCCAACAACAAAAGATTGACTTAAATTAAGAAGACTAACCTGGTATACTACACTGATACATATATTAATCATTTAGTATTAAAACTGTTATCGATAAGTTTTGTTTTTGAGTTTTTCCAATATTTGTAATATATTTATCGATATTTTTTCTATTAGCTTTGTTGCTCTTTGCTCGGTGATTTTTTCATAATAATCGACCACAACAATCGACATGAACTAAGAAGATCTACCTTGTATACAACGATATATTAACCAAACTACTTAGTATAGTTTACATTGTTATCGATAAATTGTGTTTTCTAATTCTGTTATATTTATCGATATTATGTCTTATATTTTTGTTGTAATTTTGCCTGTCAATGATTTTCTGATACTAATTATTTTTTAGCACCGATATACGAAAATAAAAGCATTTCATTCAATTAAAAAATACTAGTGCTTTGCTGTTTGGATTTATTATATAAAAAAATTATTTATTATTATTTAATAAAATAAATTTATTTGATGAGTTTATTTTTACTGAATCATTTAGTTCCCAAATTTGTGGCAATTTTTTTTTTTTTTGATATTTGTAATATTCATCATCTTTTTTATTATTAATATTGTCATTTATTTATTCGCATTCGGAAACTCCTATCGATATCGATATTTATGTGTATATTTATAAAAATGCTCATCGATAAATTTAACGATCGATACTGGACACTGGACACTCCGTGGCAAAACACCTGACTATGATAGGCGTACATGGCAACCGCATTGGCCCATCCTGCCTTAAAGAGGATAAGGCGGTGAAACACTTCTTATACTTCGTCCCTGCCTTTGCCAGAATTAGGTATGTACGATTCGTTGAGGGACGAACACCTGAGAAAACACACACCACGAGTTACGATTAAGATGATGATTAAGAATGGGCATACCATTAAGTTTAAGATTACGATTAAGACAAAAGCAAAGAGGCTACACGCACTAATTGTTTGCCATTTGCAAGAGCACCAGAGCTTGAATTGAAACTCTGCCTATGTGTTCGAAAAAATCTGGAAATTAAGTTTACATAAAATCTGTAAGGATTCTAGTTAAAATAGATAGAACCTTTCGTAGATGAATGGCCTTATAATTTTCCTTAGCAGTGATGGAGATTAGCGTTGGGCTTGATTGGCTTCTTAAATATTTAAAAGCATTTCCCTTTGGCCTAGTTGAAGAATCTCTAGATATTCTTTCCTAGTCGTATGATCTAACTGTGATTTCGTTCTATATTCGGCAAGTTTTTTGGGCGTAACAGGCTTTTGTCTTTATCTAACTTACTGCGGGAAATAATAGAATATTGTTTCTGAGACTAATTTGGCTAAAGGCTAATACCAAACTAAAATATTTATGAAACATTCACTACAACTTAAGTACTTACTTTAAAAAAGTTTTAGAGACAACATTTATCGAAATTGCTTGCTTTACATTCAAACTAAGTTGTAGCTTAAATAAGGTCAAAATCCTTACCAAAAATATTGAAATGACCTTCAAAATAGAAACGTAACCAACCAAACCTCCTACGTGCCGCAGCCAAAAGAGGACGACCGCCTGCTAAGCTTTCGACCTTTCGAAAAACTACTAAAAGCAAACTCTATCACCAGCAACTTCAAGCGATTAAAGCGCAACTTTATGGCACATCATTTTTAATGGTAATGAACAAATGGAATGCTTCTGCGCCTAAAAGCAGACGAAGGATAAAGCGAGGATAGCAAGCGCGCGCAATGAAAATGCAACACATTTCAGAACTAAATTTTAAAGCTGCATGAAAACCAAATAAATAAAAGGGAAAAGGAAGTATTAAAAATGGCGATGGAAAGGATAAGTTACGCGACTAATACAGTTTTGCACATTTAAGCTTAAATCCAAAAGCAGTCTATCGAACGTACAAATACACACACACACACATGCATCCCTGCAAGATTAGCCAAACTAAACAGACAACTACCAGTTGAAAGCCAACAAATCGTACAAGCGAAAAAGTTTGTTGCACAAATCTCGCTTCCGCAAGCAGTCACGCTGGAGAAAAGCAAGCAAAAATGTGTAGGAACGGAAGGCAACGAGGCAAACACATATCGACCAAGCGCATCACTTGAAGGCCGCATCATACTCGTATCTCTGCATTAGGTATGTATGATGAACCAAAGCGGCGCGAAATAGACCGTAGTATGTACGAATGCTGATAGCGAGATATTTTTTGGCTTGCGGGAGGTACTCGAAAAGGCGGCGAATTGTATGCGCGACGAGCTTTCCACGAACAGTTGCGACGTCTGTACGTACTAACAACGAAACCAAGCGTAAACTACTATAACACTTCTTCTTTGAATGGGTCGTTGGCTGGCGCAAAGCCAAAAATCGAACATACAAAATAGGCAAACAGTCGAAAAGACCGAGCAACACAAAGTCAGCAAGTCACCCAAACAGGCAGTCAATAAGTGAGCCAGCCAGCAAGTTAGCTGAATGCAAAAAAAAAAACATCCACGAGACTATTGACTATTTTGGATACGTGTGAGTGAAATCAAGTCAGAGGAGATGGCGCGAGGCTAAAGGAGGAAGCAAACAAGACCGCCAAACGTAGCTGACGCAGGACAGTTTTGCCACTACAACCAAATTAAGCAGAAACCCTGCTGGAAAAGCAGATGCTAGATTGAGTTAAAGTGCTTGTTTATGGCTTGAGGTAACTACAAAGCTATTGGGAAAGCGCTGAGGGCCGAGAACAAAGTATCCAGACTGTGTTTATTTAGTATTCGTTGAGAACTGTTCCGGTCCGTCTAGTAAATGCCAGTTAGAAGATGAAATATTATAATTTTTTTATGTTTTGCACCATTGCAGTACCTGTTCAGGACTATTTGAGGACCATTTTGGAATAAGTTCGAGACCATTTTGGAACTAGTTCATGACTATTTCCGGATCATTTCGTGGCTACTTCTGGAACATTGCGGGACTCGTTCAGAATTGGGTAATGGCTAGATCGGTATTATCTTGGGTCTAGTTGAGGAGCATATGGATTCTAGTTCGAGACCATTTCCGGACCGTTTCAAGCGGTGTAAGAGATAATTTCGTGACAAGTTTAAGATTTTTTTATAACCACTCTTAGTTCGAAACTAGTACCGAAATGATACCGAAATAGTTCTCAACTATTCCTGAAGTGATTAACACATGCACTTTCATGAGTACCTGCTGCTCCTACATTTATTTTTTTTTGACGTAGAATACGTCTTACCTTACGATATGGAGGCTATGCTGAAATGTTGTAGTTGTAATTTTTAGAGCTTCACGAAAACGCTTATTGCACGAGAACTAATGAAGCGATTTCAAGGAAAAGGGTGGCATTTCAAAGATAAAATTCCAAACCTATCGGAAGATATATTTCTGAAAGTAACCGATTCGGTGCCTGTACTAGAAAAAACGGTAAATATTACCCTATTTTGGGGTAAATTTTGAGCCTTTAAAGTGCACCAGCAGCTTTTGATTTGCAGATATAACTTTCATTTTCGGGATATAGATTCTTTGGTGTTATAGAAATATCTTCGTGTACAGATTTTATATAAATTCAACAAAAACTGAGTATTTTAAGGCAAACAAATGTTGAAAAAATTTGAAAATTTTTTTCTTATTACCAAAATGCTCGAAAACCGCTTGAAAGATTTTGTTTTTGTTTTATTAAATCGAAAATTCAAGAGTTTTCCTTTCGTTTGGTATATGGGAAGTATTGGTTGATATCTTCTAAGTATGTTTATTTGATTCAAATATATGGGAATAAGTGATTTCCCATACAAAATCACTTCGTCATCGTTTTGCAAACACGTGCATGCATTGGAAGTGTGGGAAGGTGACAAAAAGTATGTATGTGTGCGTAAGTATATATTTCGGCTTTTGATAAACAGATGGCGCAATATTAACAACCTAATCGCAGCGTATGTACATATATAAACACATACATACGTACATACGTTGATTGCAGTTAATAGCGATCTTTTAATCGATTTTGTCATAGATATTTTTATCGGTTTTGTTATAGAAATATTTATTAATTGTGTTACCGATTTTGCTATCGATACTATTATCGCTTTTGTTATCGATATTTTTATCGATTTTGTTATCGATATTGTTACTGATTTTGCTATCGATATTTTCGGAACTTATCGATATAAATGATCGGATACTTTTTATATTTAGCGATTTTGTTCTCGATATTTTTATCAATTTTGTCATCAATATTTTTATTGGTTTTGTAACCGATATTGTTATCGATTTTGCTATCGATATTGTTATCGATATTTTTATCGGTTTTGTTATCGACATTTTTATCAATTTTGCTATCGATATTGTTATCGGTTTTTATTGATGTTTTTATCGATCTTATTATTGACTTTGTAATCGATTTATTATCAAGTTTGTTATCGATTTTGTAATTGAGTTTTTGATAGATTTTGTAATCGATTTAGTTATCGATCTTTTATCGATATCGAATTTGCTATCGATATTATTATCGCTTTTGTTATCAATATTTTTTCTTAGTGTGTGCTTTCGTTTTGACTGGGATAAGCTCTTAACCATACCACGTATTCTACGTATTAAAAAATTGCTTAATGCAGATAAGATTTGATATTTAGTCTCTTGGTCTTTTTATCCCTAGTTCGTTCCCGGTTATCTCCGAGAACCCGGAGTCACAAATACCTGGCGATTATTATTTAGCACTTTCTGAGCTCACATAAGTCTTATACATATGTTCTGATATAGTCCATAGGTATTAAAACGTACTAACATACTAATTTTGCTCTATGAGACCTCATCAAGGGTACACTTCCGCCGTGAGTTTATCACTGAGGTCTGGTACCAATATTGGTTTGACTCCCCCAAGGCCAATATCAAGATTGTCTGTCAACTATAAGTACAGATTTTGACCTCTTTTATAGAAGTATTTAGCACATTTAATCTATCTATACATTATAACAGGTATGTATCTCAAGGGGAAACTACTAAAGCAGTTTAAAAGCCTAAACTTTAAGTTTGCAGAAAGTTACCTTCACCACACGCCCTTTCGCCAACCTTCGCTCCATCCACTGATCAATTCTTGAAACTGTGGCCATCAACAGCCCATCTTTTGATGAAATGTAAGTGAAGTTAGCCCTGCTCGAAGCCCAAGTTCTAAGACTGTAAACACTCAAAGTATCTAAATAAGTCTAATTTTTTGCACAATTTTAGCAAAGCGCTTTGTTAGGCACGATTACGTAAACTAGACTGCGAGTAGTCCGGAGTACTCAATCAATTGATTCCGATAAGTGTAGTTTTCTGCTAGAGAGGAATGATATATACACACGGATCATTTCAGTTCGGAAGCAGTTCGGGACTAATTCATGTCTTTTTCGAGGCTAGTCCGTGATTATTTCAGGTCTTTTAGGGTCTAGTTCGCGACGAGTTCAGGGCTAGTTGGGGACCAGTTCGGAACTGATTCTCCGCCAGTTTTAATTTTTCCTCCTTTTGTAATGTTTCCTCCTCGATAGCATTATATCTAGATTTTCAGTCTCACATGAAAGTGAAATGCGAAAGCATCCAACTTGGGGGAAACCCGCATTAGAGGTCTTAATTGTGTTAATAAAAATATTCTTATTCTGTTCTTCTTTCGAAATGTTCATGTTCCATTTGGGGACTGGTCCCAAAAGGGTTGTGAAATTTCCCTAAATGGTCCTGTACTAATCCTGAACCAGTCCCGAAATATCCTGAACTAGTCTCAAAGGGTCCAAAAGGAGTCCCGAAATGCTCCGGAAATAGTCCTGAAGTCTTAGTTCAAAATGGTNCTAATCCTGAACCAGTCCCGAAATATCCTGAACTAGTCTCAAAGGGTCCAAAATGAGTCCCGAAATGCTCCGGAAATAGTCCTGAAGTCTTAGTTCAAAATGGTCCTGAACAGATCTCGAACAGGGTTTAAAAGGGTATCTTATTAGTCCCAAAAACTATCCTAAAATATCCCTGAACTAGTCACAGAATGGTCCTGCAGTAGTCACAAAATGTTCCTGTACTAGTTCCCTTTTCTTTCTTACATTGAAAGGCGCACAAAGGCGAACTAGTTCCGTAAAAGTTCCTACAGGGAAGAAACAGCCACAGCTGCTGCAAACGGCAGCGTCTAACCAGCGGATAAGCTCCCCTGACTGTGCTCTTCTTAATATTTGTAACAATCAAATGTGATAAAAATGTAAAGACAGTGCCAAGGAACTTCCATCTATTTTTTCTATTCGACTAAAATCGATTCAAGCGAATCGCAGCAAATGCTCAAAACAATTGAGAACTAGAGAACTTATTGCACGTGTTAACAACAGCAGCAACAAGACCAGGAGCAGCAGCAGCAGCAACTGTAAAACAGTTATCCAAACACACATAAAATATGAAAAATAAAATGAAAGCTTGGAAAAAGTTTTCAAATATTTTGAAATAATGAAAATTTTAAGTGATGGCTAACACTTCCATTCCTCTAATAGCTTCGAAATCCATTTTAAGCTGAAATCGATGGCGCACCAGCTGCTGTTGTGACACACTGCATTAGTTGAGCAATGCTTTGCGACAAGGGGGGTGTCTTTTCTCTGCATCCTCCTCCAGTCTCACTCAACCATTCATCCATAACTTTTCTGGTAACATGCTGTTGTGGCATTGGAATGACTGAATAACTGCAAGTAACATAGCAACGATTGAATTTAAAATGAACGATTTCATGAATAGCGGAATGAATTGTTGGTTGAATGGTTGAGAACAGCTTGCGTGGTCGTTCTTTTTGTTGATGGTGACATTGTTTGCGGTCGATTGGTTGCGTGCTTGGGGTTGATATCTAACACGTTGGCGCGGATATGTTTAACATTGAGAAATTGAAACTTCAACAACCAGAATGGATTGGATGAGAAGATAATAGGAGTAAGACATCCAAGTGCATATTTAGTTTCTTTTGGATCAAATACGAGTATTTGTTATCCTATCGATATTTTTGACAGTGAAATTCTTTCCATAAATATTTCCCACTTCGATTCTGGTCTATAAGTAACCTTCAACTAAAAGTTTTTTATAAAATAAAAAATTAAAAAAACTTGTTTGTTTCTCTTTTTATGAAAGCCTTCCAAGTATACCTAATTGCTTTAGTTTTTAGCAGACTGATTTTTAATGTAATGATAATGTGACTAATTCAGGACTATTTTAGCATAGTTTAAGAACTAGTTCGGCATCATTTTGGGACTAAAAAGTGACCATTTCAGGACCATTTCAAGAATTTTTCGAGATCGTTTCCGAAAAAATTCGAGACTTTTTCGACTGTTGCGCGGCCGGCTTAACACTATTTCAGGACCATTCCGCGACTTGTTCGGGATAATTTCGGTAGCGTGTCGGGACCTGTTCAGGACAAAAGTCAGGATCATTTCGGGGCTATTTCAGGATAATTTCGGGGATAGCTCTGGATCATTTGATTTCGGGACTGGTTCCAGACGTTTTCAGTTCACGCTAATTTCAGGACCATTTCAGAAATACCTCATTACAATTTTGATCCTAGTTCGGGATCATTTCCGGGTAGTTGTGCGGGTTAACTTCGGGACTAGTTAAGGATAATCTCGAGACTGGTTCAGGACAATTTAAAGACGATTTAGGGACTAGTTCAGGAACATTTCAGGACTAGCTCAGAGTTAGTTTGGCACTAATAAGGGACATTTTATGCCTGTTTCAAGAGGAGAACATTTCCGAACATGCTATTGATTTTTCCAGAACCATTTCAGAAATACTTCAGTACAATTTTGGGTCTCTGTAGTTCGAGATAAAAATTATTTTGTCACTTTTTCTCCGCTGCTGGTTTTTCTTATAAAAATACGTTCCTCGTTCAGAGGTGGCCTAAAACTGTAGATCCCTCCATTTGTGAACCAATATCAATACGCAAACCACAAATGAGAAGAGAAGCTCGGCCAAATACTTAGCAAAAGTGTAAGCGCCAGAATATTATTATTATAATAATCGATAACACCCATTTGTTAATGTTTCTTTCATAAATGTGTTATGAAAAATTTATCGATATTTTTATTTTAGTATACTCGAAATTCTTATCGATACCGATATCGTTATAGGGATGATCGATATTTGATACCTATATCGTAATTGAAATTATCGATATTCTTATCGCAACATTTCAAGAAAAATATTATAAATTTTTTCGACATCATCTCAGAAATATTTTGCTGTTTCGATTATAATTGAAGTGTTTCCAAAATTTTTATCGATATTATCCTTTGCCAATATCTTGATCGAAGCAATTATCAACATTCTTATCGAAATAGTTTTCTATTGTATAAAAAGAATATTTGTATATATTTTGTTGCTTTAAATTTTTTCCTTATCAAAACAGAAATATTTATCATTAGCGTCAATGAGATTATGTGAGAATATCAGTTAAATAATTTTTTATCGATATATTGGTCGATATCGTT
>NW_016163916.1:28505-34116 GCF_001687245.7 Rhagoletis zephyria | reverse complement strand
AACAAGAAGTTGACTACTCCGCCCCTAAACCAACCTTCGACAGGCTCTTCAAGACGAGCATCCCGTCAAGAAGAGAATGGCAAACACCAAGACCATGGAGAAGGTGGGAACTGAATTTTTATATGGATGGATCCAAGCTAGACAATAAGGTTGGCTACGGAGTTTTCTCCAAGGAACTAGGACTAGAATTATCCGTCCGAATTCCTGACCACTGCAGTGTTTATCAGATAGAGGTTTTAGCTATAAAGGAGGTGGCTGTGTACCTTAGTACGCATGTCGTAACAAGGACTACGATTAATATTTTCTCGGACAGCCAGGCGGCCATTAAATCAATGAACATGGTAATATTGAGATCGAAGGTTGCGCAGGAATGTCTAGCAGCTCTAAATGATATCAGCGCCGTGTTCAAGGTCAGCCTAATTTGGGTTCCGGGACATAGAGATATTGAAGGAAATTGCAGAGCCGATGAGCTTGCCAGAAAAGGTACCAATCTCCCCCTATGTGAAAACAGAGGCACAATTGGGATACCCATGGCAACCTGCAAACGAGAACTTCGAAACAGCATGATCCAAGAGTCAAACAGGTCATGGCTAGAGGAGGGCACTTGTAGAACAACTAGGCAACTTTGGCCACAAATAGATAAGAAAAAGACGAAAGAGTTGCTCAGCCTCTCAAGAGAGGATATTGCAAGGGTCATGGCTTGTGTTACCGGTCATTGGCTATTTGGCAGGCACTCTTCGAGACTAGGAATATTCTCCCACGAATATTGTAGAAGTTGCAGGGATGAGGAAGAGGAAGAAACCGTAGAGCACTTCTTCTGTAGCTGCCCAGCTCTGGCCAGGAGGAGAGCAGGCTTTTTAGGTAGGCCCTTATTTAGCTCTCTTACGGAATTATCATGCGTAGGAATAAAGCCAATCCTACGCTTTATAAGAGCTTCGAAATGGTTCTCTGAAGATTAGTCACAGAGGTTCCCGTGTTCTGCAGTGGTATCACAATGGACCTTCAAAAAGGTGTAAGTGAGTTGGTAATTCGAACCGACTGCCACATCAACCTAACCTAACCTATTCACTCTTACTACTGATGCTTCCACTATTGCATTAGGAGCAGTTCTGAGCCAACAAGGTCATCCTATTTGCTTCGCAAGTCGAACATTAAATGAGCATGAGCTTAATTATTGTGTTACAGAGAAAGAGCTACTTGCACTTGTGTGGGCCAGGAAGTACTTTAGACCGTATCTGTATGGAAGAAAGTTTTTGATAAATAGTGACCATCGACCATTACAGTGGCTGCATAATTTATAAGAACCTAATTCAAAATTACAACATTGGAAAATTAAGTTAAATGAATTCGATTTTGACATTAAATACATACCCGAAAAAGAAAACAAAGTTGCAGATACATTATCTAGAGTCAAAATTGAAGTTGGTAGTGTAAATGAAAACCAGGTTGATACTATTGAAGAAGATAGCTCTTCATATGTGGCTACTATTCATTCAGGAGACGAAGATTCTGAGGATTATATTTTTATTTCGGAAAGGGCTTTGAATGTTTTTAAAAACCAAATTAAATTAATAAAAGGTATTCGTGTTAGGACAGAAAAAAAAATTTAAAAAAAATTTAGTTACGATAACATATATAACTTTACGGTAGATTTCGTTAAAAAAGTAATAAAAAACAATGTTGTAAATAACAATAATATCACCATTGTTATGCCAGATAATAATGACTTTCTTATTTTCCAAGATGTTTATAGAAATTTAGTTAGATCGAAAAACAACAGACTTTTGAGAGCAACTCGAATCATAGAAAATATTTTAGAATTTCCTAAATTTAAAACAAAAGTTATAGAACTTCATGTTGAAGGGTTACATCAAGGAACAGAAAAAGTTGTTAATTGTTTTAAGCAAAGATTTCATTACCCTAATTATGTTAAAGAAATTTCCAAAATTATTAATGAATGTGAATTATGCAATAATTGTAAAAATTAACATATTACTCCTAAACTGCCTTTCAAAATCACACCGCCTATTTATGATGTTCGTGAGAAAATAGTAGTTGATTTTTGGAAATGGGAAAATGATTACTATTTAACATGTATTGACGTTTATTCAAAATTCGTGGTGATAGAACATGTCAATGCACTAAATTGGCTAGAAGCGAAAAGAGCTTTAATAAAAATATTTAATATAATGGGTCAACCAAAAATAATAAAGATCGATCCAGATCAAGGACTAAATAATATTAATATAAAACAATGGGGTGAGCAACTGAATATTGCAGTCGAGATAACAACTGGTAAAACCGGAAAGGCAGATACTGAACGATAACATAAGACTTTAAATGAAAAATTAAGAATAATTAATACGTCAAAAGACAAGGAAATAAAATATTTTGCAATAGAACAAGCTATTGTATTGTATTTTCTTTATTTCTCAATATATCTTCACAACTTTGCTAAATATTACATAAATACGTATGCTAAAGCCTAAATGAGAAATAGTTAATGGCATCTGATGTTCGCTGAAAGAACAGAAGTGATGCCATTTCATTCATATTGTATTATAAAAATGCTGTGGGGCGCATAAAGATAATACTTATTTGTACAAATTATAATACACGCATTTGTGATAAATAAGTAGAATATTACATTAAGAAAAATGATGTGTAATTTAAATTCTTAAATCAATATTAGGATATTAGTAAGAGCAACCAAATGAAATTATGTAATAGGTCGCAGCAGAATCTCAATATCTTCATGACTGAAACCAAAAAGCCACAATTTGACTTCTTTTTGAAACACAAATAGACTTCTAATAATTTGGATCTCGTTGGGGAGTTTGTTAAAAAGTTTACATGATAATGTGGTGCAGAAGTTGCGGAAAAGCGTGGTGCGAAAGCCAGGAACCGAAACATGTGAAAAGGAGTTGCTTCTTAAACTATAGGGTATGTATATAGGACTTCGTATGTATCCGCTCCGTAAAAAAAATTTTTTTAAACTTTAAAATAGTACAAGTGTCGCACGGGAAGAATATTCTGTTTTTTAAATAGATGCATAGAATGCGCTAGACGGTCAGCGTTACACATTCTTCGGATGAGACACTTCTGCAAAATTAATATCGGACGGATCTTACTAGAATATGCACTACCCCAACAACTTATCCCGTATTGTAGTTTAGAGTGGATTAGTCGATGATACACGGTTCTTAGTATTCTATTTGAGCACAGTTTTTTTAGATAATAGAAAGAACGAACAGTAGATAACAAATATTGCTTCAATGCGGAGATATGTGATGACCAACTTAAATTTTGGTCAATTATAACCCCTAAATACTTGAAGTTAGAAACAACTTCGACGACAAAGCATTTACTGTCACAAATTGTTTTCTCGTCAAAAGTAGCTATAGATTTTTGCTGAACACATTTATTGCTGCATAACTTGTGCCGCATACAATTATGGGCATGAAAAAAAAACTTCATTCCACTACTGGAATCATACCCTTTAATGTTTTCTTTAATAAGTTTAATCCAAAAAGAATAAATTATTTAAACAAAAACAGACAAGACTAGCCTGTTGATTTAAATTTTGTTAAAGCAGAGATTTCAAGGAAAAGGTTAGAGAAAATTTCTAATCCTTTTAAGAAAGTAACGGTAGTGCAAATGGAGGATGATAAGGAACATCATCTAGTAAAATATAAAACTAGAACGGTTCGAAAATAATAACGTCAATTTAAAAGGAAGAAAATATAATTATTTAAACTGTTATCACTGATTTAATCTTTTTTTTGTGTATCTTCTATTTTAGTAAATCTGGTAAATACTTTAGTCGCTTTATCTTTCGAGTTTTTCTAATTGAATATTGTTATACAAAAAGAGCTAAATTTTTAGATACTTAGTTATGTGATTTGTTAGATATGTATGTATATGTTGTTCACAATGAGGGCATTATTTTTTTAAGGTGGGAGGAGTAACATACTATGTCCTATTTCTACTTTCTTGAGTTATGATAAATTTATTGTTATCTAACCAGCTTTTATGATCATTTCAATAAAATCAATAACGTCATATTTTTTGTTCATTCTGGAAAATATTTAAATCTTTAAACTTAACTTTTAAGATTTGTGGAAATTGTTTAATAAATTTTAAGAAAGAACCAAATACAAATAATTTTTTTCCACACTAAACATTATCCGGGACGCTGCACTGAATACGCAAAAGTAAGCGAACTAACATTTTACCTTCATATTTTTCAATAAACTGACATATATTTGATGACGACCGCAGCAAATGTTTAAAGGACTACGATTTAAGGGCATGCACCTGGAATTTCCGGACCCTTAATGGGGAAGGTACCTGTTGTTGTTATTGTAGCGGCTACAACAACCCCGCCCAGATCGGTTGATATCTCAGTCGTTGTCGTCAAGTTCCACTAACGGCAGTCCTAGGAAGCGTGCAGCCTCTATCGGGCCGGTCCACAGGGACAAAGCCGTTAGGGTTGTCGGGTTTTCTGGGCAAGCGAAGAGATGTTTCGAGTCATGTGGAGTCTCCCCGCATGCCGGACACTCATTTGGCACATCCTCATTCAATCTACTCAGGTATAAGTTTAACCTGCTGCAGTAGCCAGAGCGAAGTTGGGCTATTGTAGTACGTGTCTCCCGAGACAGATGAGGCTCCGTCTCGTCTATGTCCGGTGAAGGTGTGCCTAGAATGGCATTCACAGGTCTAGAGTCTACATAACTCGAGACTGACTCCCTGTGAATGCCGTTCAGGGCCAGTCGGTAAGCTGACGGGTCCAGAGGCTGTTTGACGAACCTCTGGACTTCGTCCATCAGTTCATATAGATTCCTCCTGACGTGCCCCGGCGAGGGCTCCTCTGCAAGCAGCTGTCTGTTCGGGTGGCCACTTCTGTGGCTCTGTATGTTGCCAGCAACGTGTCTTTGTCTTTGCCCCAAGTACTGCCGGCTAGCGACTTGAGGACCTTGTTGCGGCTCTGTACTTTATTGACAATAGCGGTTGCGTGCGAACAGAAGGAGAGCAGGATGTCGAATGTTACTCCGAGTATTTTGGGATTATTCGCCGTCGGAATTGGTTTGTCATCGACGTGAATTCCCAGCGGTAGCCTCACTCCCTTCGTCCAGGGTGTGAACAGGGTCGCAGAGGATTTCGTAGGTGAGAGGGCTAGGCACTTTGCAGTGAAGAAGCGAGAAAGTTCGGAGAGATACCCGTTTACTTTCGAACACAAGTCATCAATTCCATTCCCAGTCGCCATGAGCGAGCAATCGTCGGCGTAAAAGACAATCGAGACTTCCTCTGGTGATTGAGCGAGCTTTGAAATGTAAAAGTTAAACAGTAGCGGAGAACGGACACCACCCTGTGGAACCCCCTGTTTTATTTTTCTGAGTTTACTCGATTTGTCTCTAAACATTACCGACGAGTGTCGACCACTCAGATAATTGGACAACCACCGTTAGAGCCTCTGTGGGGGAGAGCAATCCTCTATATCTTCTAGTAGCGTGGAATGGCGGGCGGTGTCAAACGTCTTTGACAAGTCCAACGCTACTAGAATCGTTCTCTCACAGGGACGGTTACGGTTAAGGCCACGAGTTATCTGAGT
>NW_016163916.1:27362-28480 GCF_001687245.7 Rhagoletis zephyria | reverse complement strand
GGGTTTTACTGAGGCAACTTTTCACAAACCAGGGAAACAAGACGTCGTTATACAATGATTTAAAACATGTGTAATAGCACTTAAAACAAGAGGTAGTATTGTTTTAATAAATTTTATCGGAATTCCGTCTACACCAATTGCATTGGACTTAATCCTAAAATACTTCGCAGTCAATAACAGCTGAGGAATCAAAGGGATTCCCTGAATAACACGCAGAGCCACAGGACACAAAATTAAGACTTACACCATACACAGGACTTTTAATAAAGGCATTATTAAGGTAATTTGCGCCAAGGTTAAAATTTGGTTCCTCTTTGCCATACACACGCAAGCTTTTAAGAGTGCTCCATAAAGTCTTAGGTGGAAGTTCAGGATTAAGTTTTGAGTTTAATTTTTCCATTCTTATCACCCTAGTGGCCATGTTTCTGGCTGATTTGTAATTTTCCCAATTTGCATCTCCCTGTAGGGAAAACATGAACCAAGTTCTAGTTCAGTACTAGTTCTTTTTCGCCAAAAACGAACCAGTCCGATAGTAACTAGTCCCACACCAGGCCAAAAGCAGTGAATGTGGTTCTTTCACTAAACTATTTTATTTCAAATTTTAAACGCAGGGAAGGTAATCATTATGAGTAAATAATTTAAATCAGAATTTAATCATTATTTTATGAATTTTTATTGAATTTTATTTTTTCGCTCAAACGGAAATAATTATTATTTGATTTTTATTTTTGGGATTACAAATAATGATTATCTTATGATTTCTATTTATTCGCGCAGAGATTATCATTAATTTTGAGTTTTATTTTTCCACTTAAAAATAATGATAATTTATAAAATTGAAAAGGCCATAAAGACGCAACCTACTGAAATTTTGACCTGAAAAGTTTGTGTCTTATTCCTCTTATAAGGGTGCGGCTACCTCTCAAAAGGATACGTCGGTAATCACGCTGGTATAGTTTTTGAGTTGCTTAATAATCATTATACTTAGTGATTCCATAAACAAAGGCCAAGATCCTGAAGGGCAATTGAGAAAGGCAATGCAGTTGCAGAAAAAGAAGCATTTAAAAAAAAGTTTCAAAATAATTATCACTTTCTCACTAAATTTATTTAAAAATGCA
>NW_016163916.1:25404-27352 GCF_001687245.7 Rhagoletis zephyria | reverse complement strand
ACTATTTTTTTAATATTTTAGTTTTCGGTAATTTTTTATAAAAATATGGTCAATTCTACAACAAAATCCCCAAAAATCAGAGTTCCAAACCTTGTGCAAAATTTAAGAAAATTCTGAAAAATTTCATTAAAATAATTCACTTTCTATTTACGCTCTCTAGAAAAAGTTTTTTAGCCCATTCAATTTTAGTATAATGAAGTGCAAGTGTGACGAAGCTAGGACTTACCAAACAACAACAAAAAAAATTGCTAAATATCAATGGAAGGGAAATGTTTCGACAAGCCTGATTNTGTATTGTCCTTCCTTCAACCGATCGTATTTAATATAGAAGGGAAATGTTTCGACAAGCCTGATTAGAAATGTAGATCTAAGGTGACGAATTTATAACAGATTGGGAACTACCTATAAAAAATGGATGCAGATCGAACTAGATCTCATCTGTCGAATTAGGAACTGGTTTGTAACTAAAGAAAAGGGGATGCAGAACGAACTAGATCTCATCTGTCGAATTTGGAACTGGTTCGGAACTATAGAAAAAGGGATGCAAAACGAACTAGATGTTATCTGTTGAATTTAGAACTGGTTCGGAACTAAAGCCAAAGGGATGCAACGGGGGACAATTGACACTTCCTAGGACATCGCAATGTTAAATTCGCCAGTCGCTAGCATGCAAAAGAGGATAGTATCTTTTTATTTAAAGATTCAAGTTTCTCATTCACAGTAGCATAACACCAACATTCATTCCAACTAACACAAGACAAAGCAGAAAGTAGTTTACAATTGTCAATAAATCTATAGTCCCTAATGTAAAAGTTATATCTGTCCTGGAGCGGTCAAGTTTAAGGTCAAAGGTACAAAAAATTAAATCATGTACAGATAAGAACGATATTTGGTCAAATTTTAGTAAAAAGGCAGTGTCAGAGATAATAAAATAGTCAAGTAAGATAGGGCAACAGTTTTAAGCATATCTTGTCGGTACACACATATTGAGAACAGAAAGAACTNGTCGGTACACACATATTGACAACAGAAAGACCAGCACTAGCTACATCATCTAACAGACCAACACTATACGAATCACGAACAAGAAGATTAACATTGAAGTCACCACACACAATTATATTATCATTCGCAGAATTTTCTTTAATTTTGCATAAGGTTTGGAACTCTGACTTTTGGGGTTTTTGGAGTAGAATTAACCATATTTTTATAAAAAATTAAGGAAAAATAAAATATTTAAAAAATAGTTGCCGGCATTGCAAAAACTTCACTGTACCTCAACTTTATTGACTGACTGTATATCTTATTTAAGTTAGCTACGACAAAAACTTTTGAAGTACTTCATATACATATAAGCTTAAAAAGAACTGAATTTACTTAAAAATCAATATGGGTAAATTTAGACAAGTAAGACAAAGTGAACTAATATTTTTACTTTTAAGCAGAACGCACTTTTGTTTTTAACTTACTACTTAAGTTTAATACTACTATTACTAATAATGTGGCTTATAAATTTTTAATAAAAGTGCGTTAGGAACCATGACTAGTACGCGTTAATTCTCTTTTGCATGCTAGCGACTGGCGAATTTAACATTGCGATGTCCTAGGAAGTGTCAATTGTCCCCCGTTGCATCCCTTTGGCTCTAGTTCCGAACCAGTTCTAAATTCGATAGATAAGATCTAGTTCGTTTTGCAACCCTTTTCTATAGTTCCGAACCAGTTCCAAATTCGACAGATGAGATCTAGTTCGTTCTGCATCCCCTTTTCTTTAGTTCCAAACCAGTTCCTAATTCGACAGATGAGATCTAGTTCGATCTGCATCCATTTTTTATATATAGTTCCCAACCTGTTATAAATTCGTCACCTTAGATCTACATTTCTAATCAGGCTTGTCGAAACATTTCCCTTCTATATTAAATACGATCGATTGAAGGAAGGACAATACAAT
>NW_016163916.1:19038-24577 GCF_001687245.7 Rhagoletis zephyria | reverse complement strand
ACAAATTCATTGTATGCATCTAGTATCTTTTTATTTAAAGATTCAAGTTTCTCATTCACAGTAGCATAACACCAACATTCATTCCAACTAACACAAGACAAAGCAGAAAGTAGTTTGCAATTGTCAATAAATCTATAGTCCCTAAATGTAAAAGTGATATCTGTCCTGGAGCGGTCAAGTTTAAGGTCAAAGGTACAAAAAATTAAATCATGGTCAGATAAGAACGATATTTGGTAAAATTTTAGTATAAAGGCAGTGCCAGAGATAATAAAACAGTCAAGTATGCTAGGGCAACAGTTTTTAGCATACACACATATTGACAACAGAAAGACCAGCACTAGCTACATCATGTAACAGACCAACACTATACGAATCACGAACAAGAAGATTAACATTGAAGTCACCACCCACAATTATATTATCATAGTCAACAACATAAGACGATACGTTGGCAAAGAATGAATTAACACTTAAGGTTTTATGGGGATTATAAACATTAGCTAATAATACTTTGGAAGTAAAATTATATAACTCAACCAGTAGATATTCAGTACCAGGACAGTCTGATTTTAGAATAGGCCTCATATTGATGTGATTTTTACAATAAATCGCTACACCTCCTCTCTTTTTATTTGTCCTGTCGTTTCTTATGAGTTTGTAATTATTTATATTAAAATGCATGTCATCACGATCCTCTGAAAACCAGGTTTCGTAACACAGATAACATCCACTTTGGAAAACTCAAACACGTATCTAATAAAGTCAATTTTTTCGGCATTTAAGCTTCTGGCATTAAAATGAACAACGTTGAAGCCACTAGTCTGATCACACAATATATTAATCATNACGTATCTAATAAAGTCCATTTTTTCGGCATTTAAGCTTCTGGCATTAAAATGAACAACGTTGAAGCCACTAGTCTGATCACACAATATATTAATCATAGCAGAGCTGTTATCGCCAATGCCAGGTATATTGCTGTTACGCGACACTGTTGAATACATGAACCAGAGCAATGTTGAAATAAGAAAATTTTAAGATGTAGAAAAAAAAACAGATTTAAATGGACCACCTTTACATAATGAGCTTAAGAGGGAGAAAATAGATTAGGGTAAGACAATACCACAAAGCTTTAAACATAACTAACATTATCATTTTGATAAATAAGCCAATCATCCGCAGTAGAGATTTTTGCAGCAGCAGAATCTTTGCTTACTCTAACATAAAAAGCAATTCTCAAAGTAAATGTGGATGTCAATTTATCTGCACCCCTCAATTTCACAGCCTCTTGAAAAAGTTTTCTGTTTTCCACTGATAGGCTTTCGAATAATTTAAATTGACCCTCAAGCCCAACCACATTAAGAGATATCACAGATTTCGTTTTCTTGCGATGTTCACTGAAGGCACGAAGCGTACGGTTTCGATCGAGGGGGCTGTGGAATTTAACAATAACAACGTTGCTTACTTTATGCTGCGAACGCCCTATCCGAAAAATAACGCGTATTTGAAAATGCTCTTTAAGTTTTCCCCCTCAACGTACGGCACTCCAAAAATTACAGCGTCAGCAGCAAACTCCGTCGTTTTCTCCTTCTGCACGCTCTTCAACTCACTCTGGATTTTACCGACTTCACTCTCAAAAGTTTCAACTTTATTTTCCAGCAGAGTAATACGCTTATCGGACTCAATAGCTCTCACAGTAAGAGCGGCAACTTCCTCTTCAATTCTGCTTACAATTTTATTCTCAAGTTCCGCTATCCTACCAGACAAGCCCTCAAACCGCGACTGCAGCTTATCTGGTTGTTGTTGTATTTTCTCCTCCAGATCACGAAGCGCTGTGAGAACTCTTGCTAAAACTGCACTCTCGTCTAGTTTTGGTGTTTTCGCCAGAGGTGAACATTTGCTGGATCGACGTTTAAGAGCAGCTCGGCGGGGAGACATCACTCAGCGAAGAAATTTGTTTACAAGCAAACAAACAAATGAAGTGATAGAAAATTAGCTAAAAAAATTGTTTGCACGCAATCATAAGCACAACGAGTACTTATCTTAAAATTCTTTAATATTTTATGCTCAGCAACGAGTGTTCTATACTTATTTCACCTGCTGTATATTTAATATTATTTAATTTCCACAATATATAGTTTTGAAAGAGGAGCAACGAAATTGCACTACCGAACTCCACGACAGCTCATTATATATATAAATCGTTCATTCATCAAAAGATCAAACCGCAATTGTTCCAGAAAAAGTCTGCTTCGGAAATGCTAATTTTTGTTCCACTTAGTATTTACAGGCGCCCAAATTATAAGAGTAGTGCATGTGGAAATGTCAAGGTTATTAGCACCACCTATTGACCATCTAGTGGTCTTCCTCGTACAGGTGTATATTCCGACAAGTTGGTCCAGTGTGTCTACCCCTTCTTTCGTTTTATTGCTTTATTATCGAATCAAAGAACCCGACTAATATTATGAGATCTTCGCAATGACATTGTTGATTTGAATACGGGTCTTCCTTTCACGTTGCCCCATAAACATCCAATGCTTCACGATAGGAACGAAAAACGTCAGCTAATAATATCAATCCGAAAAATGCATTCAAGGATATGTAATTTATTTATTTGTTTCCGGGCCTCCCCAAAAATGTTTCCGCATACAATAGTGAATAATACTTTTACAAACGAACATACATTCATACATACATACATACGTGCATGGAAGAAAATTGTAAATATTTACCTTCAATATTCGTTATTTCTATAATTACGTTTGGCATATCTATTGTCATGAATAAATGGAACGAAGACTTAATGTCAGTAAGGCGAGCTAAAGCATATCGAGTTAGTCCTGGAGTGGTAGTAATCACGTTTTCAGCCCTATTCCTACCTATCAACGATCTATTGGGCTTGTCATGCCACACATATTTTTTGTCTTTGGGATAAACCTAAAATATTCTTTTTCCTGTTCTACAGGAGATGCAAAGGGTTAGTCGTCAGATATCGTGTCTCGTGATATCGTGTTTCTGATCCATCGTTTGGAGAAATTTCAAATTCCTAATCGGAAATTTCATCAACTTCTACATTGCTTTTCGTCTAACCCTTTAATTCGCCCAAGAGCTCCTCTATCTGTCACCGCTTTATTACCACCACCTAATGAAATTTAACGAAGCGATATTCTGCCGAAATCCGCCATAAAATCTTCGTTTTGCTAGCCTTAGAGAAATATCTTGCCGCACAAATATTATATCTGGATGGGTATTTTATCGAAATCCGCAATAAAATCTTACTTTTTGCATTAGTCCGATGTTTAAAACCTTACTAAATATGTCTCAACATAAGTTTTCGAAAACAGATTATAGAAAATTGTAGATTCTCACAAAATAAACCATTTCGTCACAAAGGAAAATATTTTAAAAATAAATCTTGAAAAAACACGTATTTTATAGAGTATTAAACAAGGATTGCGATGGTTTAATTTTAAGTCCCCAATTAACTGGTCTTCGCTTTGTAAATCAACTTCAAAAAATTCAACTGTTAATAGCTTTAGGATAACCTTGACCATCTTATATATAGAAATGTTAAGCCCGTTTATTTAGCTTTAAAACGACGTTCAGGTGAAGTCTCTTCGATGTGCAGAACCCGAGATATAACGATTTGAAGAAGTATATAATCACGAAAGAAATTTGACAGAAAAAATATATAAAAAAAATTCCTCGAACACATGTTCGCTTATTTCATGTATAGAACTCATAAAAAAATTTGAAGCGAACCGGAGATATGACATAATTTTTTTTACGAAATCCGTCCGTTCAGGACAATTGATTGTTTACACAGAGACCAGAAACAATGTCATAGATAAACATCAGTGAGAGATTTATATGCCTTGACGCAAGTGATTTCAAAATTTATTAATATACAATGGGCCCATAAAACGAAAGGGGCTCATTGAAATGAAGAGATTGCAGAGGGATGCGGACAAAGCTACGTTGAACTCTTTCGATCTTTGGAAATAAACAGAGTAAATTGGATTCCTAATTACTGAGGTATACTCCAGCTTAGACCTAACTAGAGAATTATAAAGCGTTTTCCTAGTATAAGGATCCCTAAGGTCTCGCGCATAGCGTCGTAGAAAGCCCAACTTGGAATAGGCGTTAGGAATAATGAAACTAACGTGGTTAATAAAGGAGAACCCTGAGTGAAAAACAACACCAAATCGGAGAACTCATTTACAGCGGAGAGACGAGTATTAGAAATGGAATAAGCAGAGGCGATTGGATTCATAATTTTAGCGAAGGTCATGTGGTAACATTTACTGATATATTATATTATATTAAGCGTTAACTTGTTTCTGATACTCCAGTTTAATAGAATATTAAGATCTCATAGTAGTAAAGAAATGTCCGACATGCAGATAATTTTCGTGAAAATTTTCAAATCATCTCCATAGAGTAGAAATTTAGTATGGTTAAGTCCCGAATGTCATTAATAAAAAGCACAAATAATAATAAACCAATGAATGAAAGGGATGTTATTGAGTATTACTAATTTCGACGTATGAGGTTCGATTAGTGAGGTAAGACCTTAACCAAAGAAGGAAATTTGAGTGGATACCTAACTTTTCCAGTTTTAACAACAAAATACTATGCGAAGCAGTATCGAAAGCGTTTGCCAAATCTGTGTAGAATACATCTACTTGATAACCGGTTCTAAATGAAGAAATCCAAAATTGGGAGAATTCAGCCAAGTTAGTGACTGTAGAACGCCCACACACAAAACCGTGTTGATGCGCATCATGTAATTCCTTCAGAAAGAAGTACATTTTATCTTTCAAAGTTTTGAGTAAGTGGTGAGTTTAGATATAGGTCAATAATTTCATGCATCATTCGTGTTACCAGATTTGAAGATCGGAGAAATAAAAGCAACCTTCCAACGGTCAATAAAATCGCCAGTGGCGAGGGAGAAATTAAATATATATTTTAAGGGCACACAAAGTGAAACACTGCATTTCTAAAGTAGAAAAGAAGAGAGCCCATCTAAATCACTTTTTATTGAAGACTTTAAGGAAGAGATGCTATTAATAATATCCAAATTAGACACAGACAATGATCCAAAATCTAGTGCAGGGGAAGAGTCATTACAACTCGAGTTTACGGCTACTGTACTATCATGGACGAAGTTTGACCTAAAGAAATCAGCAAAAAGGGTTACGGTATCCAATACACTGAGAATTAAATTTTGTGTAAGTCCACAATTTTATAATGAGCTCGAGGCCGTTTTTTAAATGAAAATTTATTGTGGAAAGCAACAATAATTTGAAAAAATGGTAGAAGTGATATCTATTTCGGAAATCACCACATTTCCTCATCAGACTTCTTTCAGTAGGATTCGAACCGACGATCCCACTGACTCAGCCAGTTGCCTATGCACCGTGCTAAGTACGCTTTGTAAATTATCGTTTGCTTATTTCCACTATTTTCATTTTTGTTATGCCAACATAATCAACGGCAGCTATTCCGCTGCAATTCACTTGATCATGTGGTTGTTGGT